>NW_027601474.1:0-146000 GCF_053455715.1 Rhinoraja longicauda
CCCAATAGCAGCTGCTTGTCCATTGTGACATCACACGCTGAAGACTAAATCCGCACCGCAGCGCCCCCTATAGAAACTTCAATAAGGGGGGGGGCAGCGCTTTAAAACCTCTGTAATTTAAAAAACATACGAACAAATTAAATGAAAATATCGCGGCCGGTCAGACGGGAGGTTGGTGATCAAGGCGGTGCAAAAACCGTGGCGCCACGGTTTACCGTTTTGCCGGAATCACTGATATATACACAAATCCGGATACAAACCTACAAGATCTGAGTTTTAATAGTATACTAGAACAAGTGTGCCCGTTCAAAGCGGGCCCGTTGGGCCCGTGCCCACACCCAGGGAGTGGTGGAGGGAGGGAGGTGTTGAGGATGGAGGGGGGGAGGGTGATGAGAGATGGGGCGGGTATTTGTGGAGGGGGGAGAGAGTGAGGGGGGGAGGGGGCCCGGGGGGGGGGGGGGGATAGCGTGGAGATGTTCTCCCGGGTGTGGGAGAGAGGAGAGAAGCAAGGTGAGAGAGGAGATGTGAGCCTGTGATCGCGGGCTGGCGCCGCTAACGGCGTCCATTGTTTTGGTGCGAGTGAGGAGATGCCGCGCATGCGTGCTAAGTACAGAGTGAGGAGATTCCGCGCATGCGTACTGAGCACTGCCGGACCGCAGCGCCCCCCTTCTGTCAAAACTTCGATAAATGAGGGGGGGCAGCACTTTTAGACCTCTGCAACTTAAAAAATATGCGTCCGAATTAAATAAAAATATCATTTTCCAGCAGCGAACCGCATGCTGATTAAGGCGGTACAAAAATCGTGGCGCTACGGTTCACCGTCTTGCCGGAATTGCCGTATTCAGCCGACATCAGTGGAATATACATATATATATACAACATCTGAGTTTTAATAGTATACTAGAAAAGAGGGCCCGTTGGGCCCGTCCCCACACCCCCCATTCTCTCCTCCCCCAGCCCCACCCTTACTCTCCAAGTGTGCCCGTTGGGGAGGGCCCGTTGGGCCCGTCCCCACACCCCCCATTCTCTCCTCCCCCAGCCCCCACTCTTACTCTCCAAGATGTTTTGGTTTTTTTTCCTAATCAGATGTGCAGTACTTTGGTCAACGTGGGTTGTTTTTAAATGTGCTATACAAATAAAAGTGACTTGACTTGACTTGACTTGACTTGCAATAACAAAAAAGACTTCTTGGAAGCTTTTCGAAACAATGTAGCCGTCACAAGCTGAAAACTAAATCCTTGCTGAAAACTAAATGCTTTTCTGTAAACTCCCGTTGGGCCCGTCCCCACACCCCCCCATTCTCTCCTCCCCCAGCCCCACTCTTACTCTCCAAGTGTGCCCGTTGGGGAGGGCCCGTTGGGCCCGTCCCCACACCCCCCATTCTCTCCTCCCCCAGCCCCACTCTTACTCTCCAAGATGTTTTGTTTTTTTTTCCTAATCAGATGTGCAGTACTTTGGTCAACGTGGGTTGTTTTTAAATGTGCTATACAAATAAAAGTGACTTGACTTGACTTGACTTGACTTGACTTGCAATAACAAAAAAGACTTCTTGGAAGCTTTTCGAAACAATGTAGCCGTCACAAGCTGAAAACTAAATCCTTGCTGAAAACTAAATCCTTTTCTGGAAACTTTTGGAAACAAATGTAGCCCCTTGAAGAAAAGGGTTAGAAATGAAAATTTAAACTTTAATATCTCTCTAGCTTTAAAAAGGTAGCTTCAATTTGAACGAAAGTACTTACAATAGTTGCCCAGGTTAATGGTGAATACGGCGGTACAAAAATCGTAGCGCTTTGGTGTACCGTCTTGGAGGAGTAGGGTTTGTAAGTTAAACTTCCGTACATACACACATACATCCCTACATACGAACGCAGAGTTTTAGTATTATACTAGAAAAGAGGGCCCGTTGGGCCCGTCCCCACACCCCCCATTCTCTCCTCCCCCAGCCCCACCCTTACTCTCCACGTCCCCACACCCCCCATTCTCTCCTCCCCCAGCCCCACCCTTACTCTCCAAGTGTGCCCGTTGGGGAGGGCCCGTTGGGCCCGTCCCCACACCCCCCATTCTCTCCTCCCCCAGCCCCACTCTTACTCTCCAAGATGTTTTTTTTTTTTTTCCTAATCAGATGTGCAGTACTTTGGTCAACGTGGGTTGTTTTTAAATGTGCTATACAAATAAAATTGACTTGACTTGACTTGACTTGACTTGCAATAACAAAAAAGACTTCTTGGAAGCTTTTCGAAACAATGTAGCCGTCACAAGCTGAAAACTAAATCCTTGCTGAAAACTAAATCCTTTTCTGTAAACTTTTGGAAACAAATGTAGCCCCTTGAAGAAAAGGGTTAGAAATGAAAATTTAAACTTTAATATCTCTCTAGCTTTAAAAAGGTAGCTTCAATTTGAACGAAAGTACTTACAATAGTTGCCCAGGTTAATGGTGAATACGGCGGTACAAAAATCGTAGCGCTTTGGTGTACCGTCTTGGAGGAGTAGGGTTTGTAAGTTAAACTTCCGTACATACACACATACATCCCTACATACGAACGCAGAGTTTTAGTATTATATATAGATAGATAGAAGATAGACTAGAAAAGAGGGCCCGTTGGGCCCGTCCCCACACCCCCCATTCTCTCCTCCCCCAGCCCCACCCTTACTCTCCAAGTGTGCCCGTTGGGGAGGGCCCGTTGGGCCCGTCCCCACACCCCCCATTCTCTCCTCCCCCAGCCCCACTCTTACTCTCCAAGATGTTTTTTTTTTTTTTCCTAATCAGATGTGCAGTACTTTGGTCAACGTGGGTTGTTTTTAAATGTGCTATA
Source organism: Rhinoraja longicauda (assembly GCF_053455715.1). NCBI lineage: Eukaryota > Metazoa > Chordata > Chondrichthyes > Rajiformes > Arhynchobatidae > Rhinoraja > Rhinoraja longicauda. Next base: position 2,814 of record NW_027601474.1, read on the forward strand.
CAAATAAAATTGACTTGACTTGACTTGACTTGACTTGCAATAACAAAAAAGACTTCTTGGAAGCTTTTCGAAACAATGTAGCCGTCACAAGCTGAAAACTAAATCCTTGCTGAAAACTAAATGATTTTCTGTAAACTTTTTGAAACAAATGTAGCCCCTTGAAGAAAAGGGTTAGAAATGAAAATTTAAACTTTAATATCTCTCTAGCTTTAAAAAGGTAGCTTCAATTTGAACGAAAGTACTTACAATAGTTGCCCAGGTTAATGGTGAATACGGCGGTACAAAAATCGTAGCGCTTTGGTGTACCGTCTTGGAGGAGTAGGGTTTGTAAGTTAAACTTCCGTACATACACACATACATCCCTACATACGAACGCAGAGTTTTAGTATTATATATAGATAGATAGAAGATAGACTAGAAAAGAGGGCCCGTTGGGCCCGTCCCCACACCCCCCATTCTCTCCTCCCCCAGCCCCACCCTTACTCTCCAAGTGTGCCCGTTGGGGAGGGCCCGTTGGGCCCGTCCCCACACCCCCCATTCTCTCCTCCCCCAGCCCCACTCTTACTCTCCAAGATGTTTTTTTTTTTTTTCCTAATCAGATGTGCAGTACTTTGGTCAACGTGGGTTGTTTTTAAATGTGCTATACAAATAAAATTGACTTGACTTGACTTGACTTGACTTGCAATAACAAAAAAGACTTCTTGGAAGCTTTTCGAAACAATGTAGCCGTCACAAGCTGAAAACTAAATCCTTGCTGAAAACTAAATGATTTTCTGTAAACTTTTTGAAACAAATGTAGCCCCTTGAAGAAAAGGGTTAGAAATGAAAATTTAAACTTTAATATCTCTCTAGCTTTAAAAAGGTAGCTTCAATTTGAACGAAAGTACTTACAATAGTTGCCCAGGTTAATGGTGAATACGGCGGTACAAAAATCGTAGCGCTTTGGTGTACCGTCTTGGAGGAGTAGGGTTTGTAAGTTAAACTTCCGTACATACACACATACATCCCTACATACGAACGCAGAGTTTTAGTATTATATAGATAGATATAGATAGATATAGATAATATAGATAGATAGATAGACTAGAACAAGTGTGCCCGTTCAAAGCGGGCCCGTTGGGCCCGTCCCCACACCCCCCATTCTCTCCTCCCCCAGCCCCACTCTTACCCGTTGGGCCCGTCCTCCTGATCTGTGTATGTCAAGTGACCACTATATTTCCTAATCAGATGTGCAGCACTTTGGTCAACGTGGGTTGTTTTTAAATGTGCTATACAAATATAATTGACTTGACTTGACTTGACTTGACTTGACTTGACTTGACTTGCAATAACAAAAAACAGCACTTTAAAACAATCCTGGAAACTTTCGAAACAATGTTCGAAACAATGTAGCCGTCACAAGCTGAAGACCAAATCTTCACTGCAGCGCCCCCCTGAAAAGGGGGGGGGCAGCGCTTTAAAACCTCTGTAACTTAAAAATCACGCGACCAAAGTAAATGAAAATATCACGGCCGAGCGAGCGCGAGATTGGCGATTGAGGCGGTGTGAAAATCGTCGCGCTACGGTCAGCCTTTTTTCCGCAATCGATGTTACGTACGGTTCAGGTCATTCTCAAAAATATACACAAGATCTGAGTTTTAATAGTATACTAGAACAAGTGTGCCCGTTCAAAGCGGGCCCGTTGGGCCCGTCCCCACACCCCCCATTCTCTCCTCCCCCAGCCCCACTCTTACCCGTTGGGCCCGTCCTCCTGATCTGTGTATGTCAAGTGACCACTATAACTTCCTTCTTTTTTTTTTCCTAATCAGATGTGCAGCACTTTGGTCAACGTGGGTTGTTTTTAAATGTGCTATACAACTATAATTGACTTGACTTGACTTGACTTGACTTGCAATAACAAAAAACAGCACTTTAAAACAATCCTGGAAACTTTTCGAAACAATGTTCGAAACAATGTAGCCGTCACAAGCTGAAGACCAAATCTGCACTGCAGCGCCCCCCTGAAAAGGGGGGGGGGGGGCAGCGCTTTAAAACCTCTGTAACTTAAAAATCACGCGACCAAAGTAAATGAAAATATCACGGCCGAGCGAGCGCGAGATCGGCGATTGAGGCGGTGCGAAAACCGTCGCGCTACGGTTCGCCTTTTTCCGCAATCGATGTTACGTACGGTTCAGGTCATTCTCAAAAATATACACAAGATCTGAGTTTTTAATAGTATATAATAGCACAAGTGTGCCCGTTGGGCCCGTCCTCGTAGGGTTTCCATTGTAACCGGGAGGGGAGTGGTGGGGAGGGAAGGGGGAGGGAGGGAGGAGGGAGGTGTGGAGGGGGGGAGGGGGGAAGGGGGAAGAGGGGGGAGGGAGAGGGGGAGGGGAAGGGGGGAGGGAGGGGGGAGGGGGGGGGGAGGGGAGGGGAGGGGAGAGGGGAGCGAGGGGGGGTAGGGGGGGGAGGGAGGAGGACCTCCCCTTTTCCCAGTACCCCTCTTTCCCCGTTGGGCCCGTCCTCGTAGGGTTTCCATTGCAACCGGGAGGAGGGGAGGAGGGAAGGGGAGGGAGGAGTGGAGGGAGGAGGGGACGGGGAGGGGGAGGGGAGGGGGGGGAGGGGAGGGGGAGAGAGGGGGACCTCCCCTTTTCCCAGTACCCCTCTTTCCCCGTTGGGCCTGTCCTCGTAGCGTTTCCATTGTAACCGGGAGGGGAGTGGGGGGGGGAGGGAAGGGAGGAGGGAGGTGTGGAGGGGGAGGTAGGGGGAGGGAGGGGGGGAAGGGGGGGAAGGAGGGGGTAGGGGGGAGGGGGAGGGAGGGGGAAGGGGGGAGGGAGGGGGACCACCCGTTTTCCCAGTACCCCTCTTTCCCCGTTGGGCCCGTCCTCGTAGGGTTTCCATTGTAACCGGGAGGCGGGGAGGGAGGGAGGAGGGAGGTGTGGAGGGAGGAGGGGAGGGAAGGGGGGGAGGGGAGAAGGGGGGGAGGGGAGAAGGGGGGGAGGGGAGAAGGGGGGGAGGTGGTGGGAGGGGGAGGGGGACCTCCCCTTTTCCCAGTACCCCTCTTTCCCCGTTGGGCCCGTCCTCGTAGGGTTTCTATTGTAACCGGGAGGGTAGTGGGGGGAGGGAAGGGGGAGGGAGGGAGGTGTGGAGGGGGGAGGGGAGGGGTAGGGAGGAAGGGGGGGACCTTCCCTTTTCCCAGTACCCCTCTTTCCCCGTTGGGCCCGTCCTTGTAGGGTTTCCATTGTAACCGGGAGGAGGGGAGGGAGGGAAGGGGGAGGGAGGGAGGAGGGAGGTGTGGAGGGAGGAGGGGAGGGGGAGGGGAGGGGTGGGGGAAGGGGGGAGGGAGAGGGGATGGAGGGGGGTATGGGGGGGGGAGGGGGAGGGATGGGGAGGGGAGGGGGAAGGGGGGAGGGGAGGGGGAAGGGGGGAGGGAGGGGGACCTCCCCTTTTCCCAGTACCCCTCTTTCCCCGTTGGGCCCGTCCTCGTATGGTTTCCATTGTAACCGGGAGGCGGGGAGGGAGGGGGGGAGGGAGGGAGGAGGGGAGGGGAGGGGAGGGGGGAAGGGGTGGGAGGGGAGGGGGGAAGGGGGGAGGTGGAGGGAGGGGGGAAGGAGGGAGGGGGACCTCCCCTTTTCCCAGTACCCCTCTTTCCCCGTTGGGCCCGTCCCCGAGGGGTGAGGGAGGTGGGGAGGGATGGTGAGGGAGTTGGGGAGGAGGGAGTGGGGATGGAGGTGGGAAGGAGTGGGGAGGAAGGGGTTGAGGGGGGAAGGGGGACCTCCCCTTTCTTTTTTCGAAACACTTGCCCCGGTGGCCCACGAGCATAGGGGCCCCATGCTGATCTGTGTATGTTAAGTGACTTGCAATAAAAAACACAACTTTAAAAAACAATCAGCTGCTTTTCGCAACAATGTTGAACCCATCTCACACAAGCATTGTGACGTCACAAGCTGAAGACCTTGAAAAAAAAGGTTAAAAATAAAAAGATGTAAATTTGTAAAGAGTAGACACCCAATAGCAGCTGCTTGTCCATTATGACATCACACGCTGAAGGGGGGGGGAGGGGGGTCAGCTCGAGCTCATCTCACAGGGGCATTGTGACATCACAAGCTGAAGACCTTCAATAAATCCGCACCACAGCGCCCCCCTATAAATTAGGGGGGGGGGGGAGCGCTTTAAAACCTCTGTAACTTAAAAAACATGCGACCGAATTAAATAAAAAACAATTTTGCAGCAGATAACCGCGTAACCGCGTGGTGATTAAGGTGGTGCAAAAATCGTGGCGCTACGGTTCACCGTTTTGACGAAATCAGAGAAACCGTTGTTACGCGCATACCAGGTCAAACCCCAAAAAAATATATACACAAGAAGTGAGTTTTAATAGTATACTAGCACAAGTGTGCCCGTTGGGCCCGTCCTCGTAGGGTTTCCATTGTAACCGGGAGGAGGGGAGGGAGGAAAGGGGGGAGGGAGGGAGGAGGGAGGTGTGGAGGGAGGAGGGGAGGGGGAGGGAGGGGGGGAAGGGGGGGGGAGGGGGGAGGGAGAGGGGTAGGGGGGAGGGGGAGGGAGGGGTGAGGGGAAGGGGGATGGAGGGGGACCTCCCCTTTTCCCAGTACCCCTCTTTCCCCATTGTGCCTGTCCCTCGTAGGGTTTCCATTGTAACCGGAGGAGGGGAGGGAGGGAAGGGGAGGAGGGAGGTGTGCAGGGAGGAGGGGAGGGGAGGGAGGGGGGGAGGGGAGGGGAGGGGGAAGGGGGGACGAGGGAGGGAGAGGGGAGGGAGGGGGGTAGGGAGGGAGGGGGAGGGAGGGGGACCTCCCCTTTTCCCAGTACCGCTCTTTCCCCGCTGTGCCTGTCCTCGTAGGGTTTCCATTGTAACCGGGAGGAGGGGAGGGAGGGAAGGGGAGGAGGGAGGTGTGGAGGGAGGAGGGGAGGGGGAGGGAGTGGGGGAGGGGAGGGGAGGGGGGAAGGGGGGACGGGGGAGGGAGAGGGGAGGGAGGGGGGTAGGGAGGGAGGGGGGTAGGGAGGGAGGGGGAGGGAGGGGGACCTCCCTTTTCCCAGTACCCCTCTTTCCCCGTTGGGCCCATCCTCGTAGGGTTTCCATTGTAACCGGGAGGAGGGGAGGGAGGGAAGGGGAGGGAGGGAGGAGGGAGGTGTGGAGGGAGGAGGGAGGGGGGGAGGGGAGGGGGGAGGGAGAGGGGGGAGGGGAGGGGGGAGGGAGGGGGGAAGGGGGGGAGGGGGGAGGGAGAGGGGAGGCGGGTTAGGGGGGGGAGGGAGGGGGGAGGGGAGGGAGGGGGGAGGGGAGGGGGGAAGTGGGGAGGGAGGGGGACCTCCCTTTTCCCAGTAGCCCTCTTTCCCCGTTGGGGCCCGTCCTCGTAGGGTTTCCATTGTAACCGGGAGGAGGGGAGGCAGGGAAGGGAGGTAGGAGGGGAGGGGGAGGGAGGGGGAGGGGAGGGGGGAGGGAAGGGGGGAGGGAGAGGGGAGGGAGGGGGGTAGGGGGGAGGGGGAGGGAGGGGGGAGGGGAGGGAGGGGGACCTCCCCTTTTCCAAGTACCCCTCTTTCCCCGTTGGGCCCGTCTTCGTAGGGTTTCCATTGTAACCGGGAGGGGAGTGGGGGGGGGGGGGTAAGGGGAGGGAGGGAGGAGGGAGGTGTGGAGGGGGAGGGGAAGGGAGGGGAGGGGGGAAGGGGGGAGGGGAGGGAGAGGGGTAGGGGGGGAGGGGGAGGGGAGGGGGCAAGTGGGGAGGGAGGGGGACCTCCCCTTTTCCCAGTAGCCCTCTTTCCCCGTTGGGCCCGTCCTCGTAGGGTTTCCATTGTAACCGGGAGGAGGGGAGGCAGGGAACGGAGGGAGGGGGGGGAGGGGTGGAGGGGAGGGGGGAAGGGGGAGGGAGGGGAGGGAGGGTGGTAGGGGTGGTGGGGGAGTGAGGGGGGGAGGGGGACCTCCCCTTTTCCCAGTACCCCTCTTTCCCCGTTGGGCCCGTCTTCGTAGGGTTTCCATTGTAACCGGTAGGGGATTGGGGGGGGGGGTAAGGGGAGGGAGGGAGGAGGGAGGTGTGGAGGGTGAGGGAGGGGGGAGGGGAGGGGGGAGGGGAGGGAGAGGGGTAGGGGGGGAGGGGTAGGGAGGGGGAGGAGGGGGGAGGGGAGGGGGAAGGGAGAGGGGGAGGGAGGGATGGAGGGGACGGGGGGGAGTTAGGGGGGAGGGGTGAGGGAGGGTGGAGGGAGTTGGGGAGGGAGGAGGAGTTTTAGGAGGGAGTGGGGGTGGAGGTGAAAGGAGGGGGGAGGAAGGGGTTGAGGGGGGAAGGGGGACCTCCCCTTTTCCCAGTACCCCTCTTTCCCCCCCACCACCAAGCCCCCTCCGCAACGATCTCTCTCCCCCAGACACACTCTCAGTGTCTTTTCACAAAATTTCCGGTCACTAAGCTTCCGGTCTTAAGCTCAGGGGTGACCGAGCTTTTGCGGTTGCAGCTCCTAGACTGTGGAACAGCATCCCTCTCCCCATCAGAACTGCCCCCTCCATCCACTCCTTTAAGTCCAGGCTCAAAACCTATTTCTACTCCCTCGCGTTTGAGGCTCATTGAGGAGGTGCTGTGAACTGTTTGCGTGCCACTGTATGTTTCATTTTTTTCCTTAGTACCTAATCAGATGTACAGCACTTTGGTCAACGTGGGTTGTTTTTAAATGTGCTATACAAATAAAATTGACTTGACTTGACCAAGTGCTTCTCATAAAAAAATGTAAATTTGTAAAGAGTAGACACCCAATAGCAGCTGCTTGTCCATTGTGACGTCACATGCTGTTCGCAACAATGTTGCACCCATCTCACAGGGGCATTGTGACATCACAAGCTGAAGACCTTCAATAAATCCGCACCACAGCGCCCTCTATAAATTAGGGGGGGGGGGGGAGCGCTTTAAAACCTCTGTAACTTAAAAAACATGCGACCGAATTAAATAAAAAATAATTTTCCAGCAGATAACCGCGTGGTGATTAAGGTGGTGCAAAAATCGTGGCGCTACGGTTGACCGTTTTGACGAAATCAGAGAAACCGTTGTTACGTGCATACAAGGTCAAACCCCAAAAAAATACACAAGATCTGAGTTTTAATAGTATACTAGACCAAGTGGGCCCGTTGGGCCGTCCTCGTAGGGTTTCCATTGTAACCGGGAGGGGAGTGGGGGGGAGGGAAGGGGGAGGGAGGGAGGAGGGAGGTGTGGAGGGAGCAGGGGAGGGGGAGGGAGGGGGGGAGGGGAGGGTGGAGTGGAGGGGGGAAGGGGGGGAGGGAGGGGGACCTCCCCTTTTCCCAGTACCCCTCTTTCCCCGTTGGGCCCGTCCCCGTAGGGTTTCCATTGTAACGGGGAGGGGGGAGGGGAGGGAGGGGGGTAGGGGGGAGGGGGAGGGAGGGGGAGGGAGAGGGGAGGGGGAAGGGGGGAGGGAGGGGGACCTCCCCTTTTCCCAGTACTCCTCTTTCCCCGTTGGGCCCGTCCTCGTAGGGTTTCCATTGTAACCGGGAGGGGGGGAGGGAGGGAGGAGGGAGGTGTGGAGGGAGGTGTGGAGGGAGGAGGGGAGGGGGAGGGAGGGGGGGAGGGGAGGGGGAGGGGGGAAGAGTGGTAGGGGGGAGGGGAGGGAGGAGGGGAGGGAGGGGGAACTCCCCTTTTCCCAGTACCCCTCTTTCCCCGTTGGGCCCGTCCCCGTAGGGTTTCCATTGTAACCGGGAGGGGGGGAGGGAGGGTGGAAGGAGGGGGGAGGGGGAGAGGGGTGGAAGGGTGGAGGGATGGGGGGGAGGGAGGGAAGGGGGAGGGAGGGAGGAGGGAGGTGTGGAGGTGTGGAGGGAGGAGGGGAGGGGAGGGGGAGGGGAGGGGGGGAGGGGGGAAGGGGGGAGGAGGGAGGGAGAGGGGAGGGAGAGGGGTAGGGGGGAGGTAAGGGGGAGGGAGGGGGAGGGGAGGGGGGAAGGGGGAGGGAGGGGGATCTCCCCTTTTCCCAGTACCCCTCTTTCCCCGTTGGGCCCGTCCTCGTAGGGTTTCCATTGTAACCGGGAGGAGGGGAGGGAGGGAAGGGGGAGGGAGGGAGGAGGGAGGTGTGGAGGGAGGAGGGGAGGGGAGGGAGGGGGAGGGGAGGGAGGGGGGGTAGGGGGGAGGGGGAGGGAGGGGAAGGGGGGAGGGGAGGGGGAAGGGGGTAGTGAGGGGGACCTCCCCTTTTCCCAGTACCCCTCTTTCCCCGTTGGGCCCGTCCTCGTAGGGTTTCCATTGTAACGGGGTGGGGGGAGGGAGGGTGGAAGGAGGGGGGAGGGGGAGAGGGATGGAAGGGTGGAGGGAGGGGGGAGGGATTGGGGGAGGGAGGGATGGAGGGAAGGAGGGAGGGGGGAGTTAGAGGGGAGGGAGGGGGGAGGGAGTTGGGGAGGGAGGGGGAGGAGGGGGGGAGGGAGTGGGGATGGAGGTGGGAAGGAGGGGGGATGAAGGGGTTGAGGGGGGAAGGGGGACCTCCCCTTTTCCCAGTACCCCTCTTTCCCCGTTGGGCCCGTCCTCGTAGGGTTTCCATTGTAACGGGGTGGGGGGAGGGAGGGTGGAAGGAGGGGGGAGGGGGAGAGGGATGGAAGGGTGGAGGGAGGGGGGAGGGATTGGGGGAGGGAGGGATGGAGGGAAGGAGGGAGGGGGGAGTTAGAGGGGAGGGAGGGGGGAGGGAGTTGGGGAGGGAGGGGGAGGAGGGGGGGAGGGAGTGGGGATGGAGGTGGGAAGGAGGGGGGATGAAGGGGTTGAGGGGGGAAGGGGGACCTCCCCCTTTTCCCAGTACCCCTCTTTCCCCGTTGGGCCCGTCCTCGTAGGGTTTCCATTGTAACCGGGAGGGAGGGGGGAGGGAGGTGTGGAGGGAGGTGTGGAGGGAGGAGGGGAGGGGGAGGGAGGGGGAGGGGAGGGGGGAAGGGGGGAGGGAAGGGGGGAGCGGGTAGGGGGGAGGGGAGGGGGATCTCCCCTTTTCCCAGTACCCCTCTTTCCCCGTTGGGCCCGTCCCCGTAGGGTTTCCATTGTAACCGGGAGGGGGGAGGGAGGGTGGAAGGAGGGGGGAGGGGGAGAGGGATGGAATGGTGGAGGGAGGGGGGAGGGAGTGGGGGAGGGTGGGATGGAGGGAAGGAGGGAGGGGGGGAGTTAGGGGCTGAGTGGTGATGGAGGTTGGGATTGAGGGGGGAGGGAGGGGGGGAGGGAGTGGGGATGGGAGTGGGGATGGAGGTGGGAAGGAATGGGAGGAAGGGGTTGAGGGGGGAAGTGGGACCTCCCCTTTTCCCAGTACCCCTCTTTCCCCCACCACCAAGCCCCCTCCGCAATGACCCCTGTTGTCCCCAGTCCCCATTCACAGACCCCCCCCCCCCCCATTCTCTCTCTCCCCATACACACTCTCAGTGCTTTTTTCGAAACACTTGCCCCGGTGGCCCACGAGCATATGGGCCCAATGCTGATCTGTGTATGTTAAGTAACTTGCAATAAAAAAAAATACTTTAAAAAGAGATAAGTGCTTTTTAAGTGCTTGTTTTGAAACATTCGCGGTCACATAGTGCTTCTCACTGTAGCACCCATCTCAAGTGTGCCCGTTGGGCCCGTCCTCGTAGGGTTTCCATTGTAACCGGGAGGGGAGTGCGGGGGAGGGAAGGGGGAGGGAGGGAGGAGGGCAGGGGAGGGGGAGGGAGGAGGAGGGGAGAAGGGGGGGAGGGAGAGGGGAGGGAGTGGGGTAGGGGAGGGGGAGGGAGGGGGAGGGGAGGGGAGGGGGGAGGGGGGGGGGGAGGGAGGGGGGGAGGGGGAAGGGGGGAGGGAGGGGTACCTCCACTTTTCCCAGTACCCCTCTTTCCCCGTTGGGCCAGTCCTCGTAAGGTTTCCATTGTAACCGGGAGGAGGGGAGGGAGGGAAGGGGGAGGGAGGGAGGAGGGAGGTGTGGAGGGAGGAGGGGAGGGTGAGGGGTGGCGGGAGGGTGGATGGGGGGAGGGAGGGGGATAGGGGGAGGGAGGGGGACCTCCCCTTTTCCCAGTACCCCTCTTTCCCCGTTGGGCCCGTCCCCGTAAGGTTTCCATTGTAACTGGGAGGCGGGGAGGGAGGGGGGAGGGGGATGGAGGGGGGGAGGGGAGGGGGAAGGGGTGGGAGGGGAGGGGGAAGGGGGAGGGGGGAAGGGGAGAGGGAAGGGGGGGAGGGAGGAGGACCTCCCCTTTTCCCAGTACCCCTCTTTCCCCGTTGTGCCCGTCCTTGTAGGGTTTCCATTGTAACCGGGAGGAGGGGAGGGAGGGAGGGAGGGAGGAGGGGAGGGAGGGGGGGAAGGGGAGGGCGGAAAGGGGGGAGGGGGGGGAGGGGGGAGGGAGAGAGGGGGAGGGTTGAAAGAGCATCCCTCTCCCCATCAGGACTGCCTCCTCCATCGACTCCTTTAAGTCCAGGCTCAAAACCTATTTCTACTCCCTAGCTTTTGAGGCTAATTGAGGAGGTACTGTGAACTGTTTGGGAGGGGAGGGGAGGGGGGAAGGGGGGAAGGAGGGGGACCTCCCCTTTTCCCAGTTCCCCTCTTTCCCCGTTGGGCCTGTCCTCGTAGGGTTTCCATTGTAACCGGGAGGACGGGAGGGAGGGAAGGGTGAGGGAGGGAGGAGGGAGGTGTGGAGGGAGGAGGGAGGTGTGGAGGGAGATGGGGAAGGAGGGGGGAGGGGAGGGGGTAGGGGGAGGGAGAGGGGAGGGAGGGAGGGGGGTAGGGGGAGGGAGGGGGAGGGGAAGGGGGAGGAGGGGGACCTCCCCTTTACCCAGTACCCCTCTTTCCCCGTTGGGCCCGTCCTCGTAGGGTTTCCATTGTAACCGGGAGGAGGGGAGGGAGGGAAGGGGGAGGGAGGTAGGAGGGGGGAGGGAGGGGGGGAGGGGAGGGGGGAAGGGGGGGAGTGAGGGGGTAGGGGAGGGAGGGGGAGGGAGGGGGAGAGGGGAGGGGGGGTAGGGGGGAGGGGGAGGGAGGGGGAAGGGAGGGGGCTCTCCCCTTTTCCCAGTACCCCTCTTTCCCCGTTGGGCCCGTCCTCGTAGGGATTCCATTGTAACCGGGAGGAGGGGAGGGAGGGAAGGGGGAGGGAGGGAGGAGGGAGGAGGGGAGGGAGGGGGGGAAGGGGAGGGCGGAAAGGGGGGGAGGGGGGAGGGGGGAGGGGGGAGGGAGAGAGGGGGAGGGTGGAAAGAGCATCCCTCTCCCCATCAGAACTGCCCCCTCCATCGACTCCTTTAAGTCCATGCTCAAAACCTATTTCTACTCCCTAGCGTTTGAGGCTCATTGAGGAGGCGCTGTGAACTGTTTGCGTGCTACTGTATGTTTCATTTTTTTCCTTAGTACCTAATCAGATGTACAGCACTTTGGTCAACGTGGGTTGTTTTTAAATGTGCTGTACAAATAAAATGGACTTGACTTGACAGCTCTTCGCAACAATGTAGCACAGGGGCATTGTGACGTCACACGCTGAATACCGCTGGGGGGGGGGGGGAAGGGGGGTCAGCTCGAGTCCATCTCACAGGGGCATTGTGACATCACAATCCGCACCGCAGCGCCCCCCTTCTGTCAAAACTTCGATAAATCAGGGGGGGCAGCACTTTTAAACCTCTGTAACTTAAAAAATATGCGTCCGAATTAAATATAAATATCATTTTCCAGCAGCGAACCGCATGCTGATTAAGGCGGTACAAAAATCGTGGCGCTACGGTTCACCGTTTTGCCGGAATTGCCGTATTCAGCCGACATCAGTGTTATATATATATATATATTCAAGATCTGAGTTTTAGTAGTATACTAGACCGAGTGGGCCCGTTGGGCCCGTCCTCGTAGGGTTTCCATTGTAACCGGGAGGGGAGGAAAGGGGGAGGGTTGGGGGAGGGAAGGGGGAGGGAGGAGGGGAGGGGAGGGGGGGAGGGGAGGGGGGAGGGAGAGGGGAGGGAGGGGGTAGGGGGGAGGGAGGGGGAGAGGGGGGGATGGGAGGGGGAGGGGAGGGGGGAAGGGAGGAGGGAAAGGGGGGAGGGAGAGGGGAGGGAGGTGGGTAGGGGGGAGGGAGGGGGACCTCCCCTTTTCCCAGTACCCCTCTTTCCCCGTTGGGCCCGTCCTCGTAGGGTTTCCATTGTAACCGGGAGGAGGGGAGGGCGGGGAGGGGGAGGGAGGGAGGAGGGAGGTGTGGAGGGAGGAGGGGAGGGGAGGGAGGGGGGAGGGGAGGGAGGGGGGTAGGGGGGAGGGGAAGGGGGGAGGGAGGGGGACCTCCCCTTTTCCCAGTACTCCTCTTTCCCCGTTGGGCCGGTCCTCGTAGGGTTTCAATTGTAACCGGGAGGGGGGGAGGGAGGGTGGAAGGAGGGGGGAGAGGGATGGAAGGGTGGAGGGAGGGGGGGAGGGATTGGGGAGGGAGGGAAGGAGGGAGGGGGGAGTTAGGGGGGAGGGGGGAGGGAGTTGGGGAGGGAGGGGGAGGAGGGGGGGAGGGAGTGGGGATGGAGGTGGGAAGGAGGGGGGATGAAGGGGTTGAGGGGGGAAGGGGGACCTCCCCTTTTCCCAGTACCCCTCTTTCCCCGTTGGGCCCGTCCTCATAGGGTTTCCATTGTAACCGGGAGGGGGGAGGGAGGGAGGTGTGGAGGGAGGAGGGGAGGGGGAGGGAGGGGGGGAGGGGAGGGGGGAAGGGGAGGGGGGAAGGGGGGAGGGAGTAGGGGGGAGGGGAGGGAGGGGGATCTCCCCTTTTCCCAGTACCCCTCTTTCCCCGTTGGGTCCGTCCCCGTAGGGTTTCCATTGTAACCGGGAAACACTTGCCCCGGTGGCCCACGAGCATAGGGGCCCAATGCTGATCTGTGTATGTTAAGTGACTTGCAATTAAAAAAAATACTTTAAAAAAAGATAAGTGCTTTTTAAGTGCTTGTTTTGAAACATTCGCGGTCACATAGTGCTTCTCACTGCGATCTGTTAGTGGTGCTTTTCGAAACAATGTAGCACCCATCTCAAACAAGCATTGGGAGGATGGGAGGGAGGGAAGGGGAGGGAGGGAGGAGAGAGGTGTGGAGGGATGGGGGAAGGGGAGGGGGGAACGGGGGGAAGGGGGAGGGAGAGGAGAGGGAGGGGGGATGGGATGGGGGAAGGGGGGAGGGAGGGGGACCTCCCCTTTTCCCAGTACCCCTCTTTCCCCGTTGGGCCCGTCCTCGTAGGGTTTCCATTGTAACCGGGAGGAGGGGAGGGAGGGAGGAGGGAGGTGTGGAGGGAGGAGGGGAGGGGGAAGGGGGAGGGAGAGGGTTAGGGGGGAGGGGGAGGGGAGGGGAGGGAGGGGGACCTCCCCTTTTCCCAGTACCCCTCTTTCCCCGTTGGGCCCGTCCCCGTAGGGTTTCCTTTGTAACCAGAAGGGGGGAGGGAGGGTGGAAGGAGGGGGGAGGGGGAGAGGGATGGAAGGGTGGAGGGAGGGGGGGAGGGATGGAGGGAAGGAGGGAGGGGGGGGAGTTAGGGGAGGAGGGGTGAGGGAGGTGGGGAGGGAGTTGGGGAGGAGGGGGGGAGGGAGTGGGGATGGAGGTGGGAAGGAGTGGGGAGGAAGGGGTTGAGGGGGGAAGGGGGGGGAGGGAGGGAATAGGGGCCCCATGCTGATCTGTGTATGTTAAGTGACTTGCACAACTTTAAAAAACTGGCAGTTGCCTTTCGCAACAATGTTGCAACAATCTCACACAAGCATTGTGACGTCACAAGCTGAAGATGTAAATTTAAAACCGAGCTGATCTCTCATTGGTGCACGGGTGCCATTGTGACATCACGCGCTGAAGCCCCTTCAAGAAAAGGGTTAGAAATGAAAATTAAACTTTAATATCTCTCTAGCTTTAAAAAGGCAGCTTCAATTTGAACGAAAGTACTTACAATAGTTGCCCATGTTAATGGTGAATATGGCGGTACAAAAATCGTAGCGCTTTGGTGTACCGTCAGGGAGGAGTAGGGTTTGTAAGTTATGGACAGAAACTCTTCGGAATCTTTGCGTACATACACATATACATACGGAATGTTGGACCGCAGAGTTTTAGTAGTATACTAGACCGAGTGGGCCCGTTGGGCCCGTCCTCGTAGGGTTTCCATTGTAACCGGGAGGATGGGAGGGAGGGAAGTGGGAGGGAGGGGGGGAGGGGAGGGTGGAGTGGAGGGGGGAGGGGAGGGGGAAGGAGGGGAGGGGGATGGGGAGGGAGAGGGGAGGGAGGGGGGTGGGGGGAGGGTCTATTTTACTTTAAAATAAACAGCGTTCTTTGTTGAAAAGGAAATAAACTTATCTATAGAGCATCAGCTTTTTTAAAATAAATAAAATCAAACTTAATGAAAATCACATTCCTCATTTTAAATAAATGTCTTTGTTATAAATGAAATCAAACAGCGGGAGAGGCGACGGCGACTACACTTCCCGGCGGTCAGCGCTGCTGGGACGGGAGGGAGGGAGGGATGAGGGAGGGAGGAGAGTGGGGAGGGAGGGGTACCTCCCCTTTTCCCAGTACTCTTCTTTCCCAAACCACCAAGCCGCCTGTTGTCCCCCTCCCCAGTCCCCATTCTCAGACCCCCCCATTCTCTCTCCCCCAGATACACTCTTACTCTCCCCCCCCCCTTTCCCCAGCACACCCCTTTCCCCGTTGGGCCCGTCCTCGTAGGGTTTCCATTGTAACCGTGAGGCAGGGAGGGAGGGGGGAGGGAGGGAAGAGGGAGGTGTGGAGGGAGGAGGGGAGGGGGAGGGAGGGGGAGGGGGGAAGGGGGGGAGGTGGAGGGAGGGGGGAGGGAGAGGGGGAGGGGTGGGGGGAAGGGGTGAGGGTGGAAGGGGGAGGGAGGGGGACCTCCCCTTTTCCCAGTACCCCTCTTTCCCCGTTGTGCCCGTCCTCGTAAGGTTTCCATTGTAACCGGGAGGGGAGTGGGGGGGAGGGAAGGGAGGAGGGAGGTGTGGAGGGGGGAGGGGAGGGGGAGGGGGGAAGGGGCAAGGGGGAGGGAGAGGGGAGGGAGGGGGTAGGGAGGGGGGAAGGGGGGAGGGAGGGGGACCACCCGTTTTCCCAGTACCCCTCTTTCCCCGTTGGGCCCATCGTCGTAGGGTTTCCATTGTAACCGGGAGGAGGGGAGGTAGGGAAGGGGGAGGGAGGGAGGAGGGAGGTGTGGAGGGAGGAGGGGAGGGGGAGGGAGGAGGGGAGGGGGAGGGAGGGGGAAGGGGGAGGAGGGAGAGGGGAGGGAGGGGGGTAGGGGGGAGGGAGGTGTGGAGGGAGGAGGGGAGGGGGAGGGAGGGGGGAGGGGGGAGGGAGAGGGGGAGGGGGGGAGCGTGTAAGGGGGAGGGAGGGGGACCTCCCCTTTTCCCAGTACCCCTCTTTCCCCGTTGGGCCCGTCCTCGTAGGGTTTCCATTGTAACCGGGAGGAGGGGAGGGAGGGAAGGGGAGGGAGGGAGGAGGGAGGTGTGGAGGGAGGAGGGGAGGGGAGGGAGGGGGGAGGGGGAGGGAGGGGGGAGGGGAGGGGTAAGGGGGAAGGGAGGGGGACCTCCCCTTTTCCCAGTACCCCTCTTTCCCCGATGGGCCCGTCCTCGTAGGGTTTCAATTGTAACCGGGAGGGGGGAGGGAGGGTGGAAGGAGGGGGGAGAGGGATGGAAGGGTGGAGGGAGGGGGGAGGGATTGGGGAGGGAGG
This sequence comes from Rhinoraja longicauda, assembly GCF_053455715.1. Taxonomy (NCBI): domain Eukaryota; kingdom Metazoa; phylum Chordata; class Chondrichthyes; order Rajiformes; family Arhynchobatidae; genus Rhinoraja; species Rhinoraja longicauda. Next base: position 18,408 of record NW_027601474.1, read on the forward strand.
GATGGAGGGAAGGAGGGAGGGGGGGAGTTAGGGGGAGGGGGAGGGGGGAGGGAGTTGGGGAGGGAGGGGGAGGAGGGGGGAGGGAGTGCGGATGGAGGTGGGAAGGAAGGGGTTGAGGGGGGAAGGGGGACCTCCCCTTTTCCCAGTACCCCTCTTTCCCCGTTGGGCCCGTCCCCGTAGGGTTTCCATTGTAACCGGGAGGGGGGAGGGAGGGTGGAAGGAGGGGGGAGGGGGAGAGGGATGGAAGGGTGGAGGGAGTTGGGAGGGAGTGGGGGAGGGTGGGATGGAGGGAAGGAGGGAGGGGGGGAGTTAGGGGCTGAGTGGTGATGGAGGTTGGGATTGAGGGGGAGGGAGGGGGGAGGGAGTGGGGATGGAGGTGGGAAGGTGGGGGGAGGAAGGGGTTGAGAGGTGAAGTGGGACCTCCCCTTTTCCCAGTACCCCTCTTTCCCCGTTGGGCCCGTCCTCGTAGGGTTTCCATTGTAACCGGGAGGAGGGGAGGGAGGGAGGAGGGAGGTGTGGAGGGAGGAGGGGAGGGGGGAAGGGGGAGGGAGAGGGTTAGGGGGGAGGGGGAGGGGGGAGGGGAGGGGAGGGAGGGGGACCTCCCCTTTTCCCAGTACCCCTCTTTCCCCGTTGGGCCCATCCCCGTAGGGTTTCCTTTGTAACCAGAAGGGGGGAGGGAGGGTGGAAGGAGGGGGGAGGGGGAGAGGGATGGAAGGGTGGAGGGAGGGGGGGAGGGATGGAGGGAAGGAGGGAGGGGGGGGAGTTAGGGGAGGAGGGGTGAGGGAGGTGGGGAGGGAGTTGGGGAGGAGGGGGGGAGGGAGTGGGGATGGAGGTGGGAAGGAGTGGGGAGGAAGGGGTTGAGGGGAGGAGGGGGGGGAGGGAGGGAATAGGGGCCCCATGCTGATCTGTGTATGTTAAGTGACTTGCACAACTTTAAAAAACTGGCAGTTGCCTTTCGCAACAATGTTGCAACAATCTCACACAAGCATTGTGACGTCACAAGCTGAAGATGTAAATTTAAAACCGAGCTGATCTCTCATTGGTGCACGGGTGCCATTGTGACATCACGCGCTGAAGCCCCTTCAAGAAAAGGGTTAGAAATGAAAATTAAACTTTAATATCTCTCTAGCTTTAAAAAGGCAGCTTCAATTTGAACGAAAGTACTTACAATAGTTGCCCATGTTAATGGTGAATATGGCGGTACAAAAATCGTAGCGCTTTGGTGTACCGTCAGGGAGGAGTAGGGTTTGTAAGTTATGGACAGAAACTCTTCGGAATCTTTGCGTACATACACATATACATCCATACATACGGAATGTTGGACCGCAGAGTTTTAGTAGTATACTAGACCGAGTGGGCCCGTTGGGCCCGTCCTCGTAGGGTTTCCATTGTAACCGGGAGGGGAGGAAAGGGGGAGGGTTGGGGGAGGGAAGGGGGAGGGAGGAGGGGAGGGGAGGGGGGGAGGGGAGGGGGGAGGGAGAGGGGAGGGAGGGGGTAGGGGGGAGGGAGGGGGAGAGGGGGGGATGGGAGGGGGAGGGGAGGGGGGAAGGGAGGAGGGAAAGGGGGGAGGGAGAGGGGAGGGAGGTGGGTAGGGGGGAGGGAGGGGGACCTCCCCTTTTCCCAGTACCCCTCTTTCCCCGTTGGGCCCGTCCTCGTAGGGTTTCCATTGTAACCGGGAGGAGGGGAGGGCGGGAAGGGGGAGGGAGGGAGGAGGGAGGTGTGGAGGGAGGAGGGGAGGGGAGGGAGGGGGGAGGGGAGGGAGGGGGGTAGGGGGGAGGGGAAGGGGGGAGGGAGGGGGACCTCCCCTTTTCCCAGTACTCCTCTTTCCCCGTTGGGCCGGTCCTCGTAGGGTTTCAATTGTAACCGGGAGGGGGGGAGGGAGGGTGGAAGGAGGGGGGAGAGGGATGGAAGGGTGGAGGGAGGGGGGGAGGGATTGGGGAGGGAGGGAAGGAGGGAGGGGGGAGTTAGGGGGGAGGGGGGAGGGAGTTGGGGAGGGAGGGGGAGGAGGGGGGGAGGGAGTGGGGATGGAGGTGGGAAGGAGGGGGGATGAAGGGGTTGAGGGGGGAAGGGGGACCTCCCCTTTTCCCAGTACCCCTCTTTCCCCGTTGGGCCCGTCCTCATAGGGTTTCCATTGTAACCGGGAGGGGGGAGGGAGGGAGGTGTGGAGGGAGGAGGGGAGGGGGAGGGAGGGGGGAGGGGAGGGGGGAAGGGGAGGGGGGAAGGGGGGAGGGAGTAGGGGGGAGGGGAGGGAGGGGGATCTCCCCTTTTCCCAGTACCCCTCTTTCCCCGTTGGGCCCGTCCCCGTAGGGTTTCCATTGTAACCGGGAAACACTTGCCCCGGTGGCCCACGAGCATAGGGGCCCAATGCTGATCTGTGTATGTTAAGTGACTTGCAATTAAAAAAAATACTTTAAAAAAAGATAAGTGCTTTTTAAGTGCTTGTTTTGAAACATTCGCGGTCACATAGTGCTTCTCACTGCGATCTGTTAGTGGTGCTTTTCGAAACAATGTAGCACCCATCTCAAACAAGCATTGGGAGGATGGGAGGGAGGGAAGGGGAGGGAGGGAGGAGAGAGGTGTGGAGGGATGGGGGAAGGGGAGGGGGGAACGGGGGGAAGGGGGAGGGAGAGGAGAGGGAGGGGGGATGGGATGGGGGAAGGGGGGAGGGAGGGGGACCTCCCCTTTTCCCAGTACCCCTCTTTCCGCGTTGGGCCCGTCCTCGTAGGGTTTCCATTGTAACCGGGAGGAGGGGAGGGAGGGAGGAGGGAGGTGTGGAGGGAGGAGGGGAGGGGGAAGGGGGAGGGAGAGGGTTAGGGGGGAGGGGGAGGGGAGGGGAGGGAGGGGGAAGGGGGAGGGAGAGGGTTAGGGGGGAGGGGGAGGGGGGAGGGGAGGGGAGGGAGGGGGACCTCCCCTTTTCCCAGTACCCCTCTTTCCCCGTTGGGCCCGTCCCCGTAGGGTTTCCTTTGTAACCAGAAGGGGGGAGGGAGGGTGGAAGGAGGGGGGAGGGGGAGAGGGATGGAAGGGTGGAGGGAGGGGGGGAGGATGGAGGGAAGGAGGGAGGGGGGGGAGTTAGGGGAGGAGGGGTGAGGGAGGTGGGGAGGGAGTTGGGGAGGAGGGGTGGAGGGAGTGGGGATGGAGGTGGGAAGGAGTGGGGAGGAAGGGGTTGAGGGGGGAAGGGGGGGGAGGGAGGGAATAGGGGCCCCATGCTGATCTGTGTATGTTAAGTGACTTGCACAACTTTAAAAAACTGGCAGTTGCCTTTCGCAACAATGTTGCAACAATCTCACACAAGCATTGTGACGTCACAAGCTGAAGATGTAAATTTAAAACCGAGCTGATCTCTCATTGGTGCACGGGTGCCATTGTGACATCACGCGCTGAAGCCCCTTCAAGAAAAGGGTTAGAAATGAAAATTAAACTTTAATATCTCTCTAGCTTTAAAAAGGCAGCTTCAATTTGAACGAAAGTACTTACAATAGTTGCCCATGTTAATGGTGAATATGGCGGTACAAAAATCGTAGCGCTTTGGTGTACCGTCAGGGAGGAGTAGGGTTTGTAAGTTATGGACAGAAACTCTTCGGAATCTTTGCGTACATACACATATACATACGGAATGTTGGACCGCAGAGTTTTAGTAGTATACTAGACCGAGTGGGCCCGTTGGGCCCGTCCTCGTAGGGTTTCCATTGTAACCGGGAGGGGAGGAAAGGGGGAGTGTTGGGGGAGGGAAGGGGGAGGGAGGAGGGGAGGGAGGGGGGGAGGGGAGGGGGGGAGGGAGAGGGGAGGGAGGGGGGTAGGGTGGAGGGAGGGGGGAGAGGGGGGGATGGGAGGGGGGAGGGGAGGGGGGAAGGGAGGAGGGAAGGGGTGGAGGGAGAGGGGAGGGAGGTGGGTAGGGGGGAGGGAGGGAGGGGGACCTCCCCTTTTCCCAGTACCCCTCTTTCCCCGTTGGGCCCGTCCTCGTAGGGTTTCCATTGTAACCGGGAGGAGGGGAGGGCGGGAAGGGGGAGGGAGGGAGGAGGGAGGTGTGGAGGGAGGAGGGGAGGGGAGGGAGGGGGGAGGGGAGGGAGGGGGGTAGGGGGGAGGGGGAGGGAGGGGGAGGGAGAGGGGATGGGGGAGGGGGAAGGGGGGAGGGAGGGGGACCTCCCCTTTTCCCAGTACTCCTCTTTCCCCGTTGGGCCCGTCCTCGTAGGGTTTCCATTGTAACCGGGAGGGGGGGAGGGAGGGAGGAGGGAGGTGTGGAGGGAGGTGTGGAGGGAGGAGGGGAGGGGGAGGGAGGGGGGGAGGGGAGGGGGAGGGGGGAAGAGGGGTAGGGGGGAGGGGAGGGAGGAGGGGAGGGAGGGGAACTCCCCTTTTCCCAGTACCCCTCTTTCCCCGTTGGGCCCGTCCCCGTAGGGTTTCCATTGTAACCGGGAGGGGGGGAGGGAGGGTGGAAGGAGGGGGAGAGGGGTGGAAGGGTGGAGGGAGGGGGGGAGGGAGTGGGGGAGGGTCGGATGGAGGGAAGGAGGGAGGGGTGAGTTAGGGGCTGAGTGGTGATGGAGGTTGGGATTGAGGGGGGAGAGAGTGGGGATGGAGGTGAGAAGGAGGGGGGAGGAAGAGGTTGAGGGGGAAGTGGGACCTCCCCTTTTCCCAGTACCCCTCTTTCTCCCACCACCAAGCCCCCACCGCAACGACCCCTGTTGTCCCCCTCCCCAGTCCCCATTCTCAGACCCCCCCCATTCTCTTGGAATAAAAAAAAAACTTTTTAAAAAAAGTGCTTTTTAATTGCTTGTTTTGAAACATTCGCGGTTAAGTGCTTTTTTAAAAAACATTCGCGGTTAAGTGCTGGTTTTGAAACATTCGCGGCTACTTAGTGCTTCTGTCAGTTGCTTTTCGAGGGAGGGAGTAGGGAGGTGTGGAGGGGGGAGGGGAGGGGGAGGGAGGGGGGAGGGGAGGGGGGAAGGGGGGGAGGGAGAGGGGAGGGAAGGGGGTAGGGGGGAGGGGGAGGGAGGGGGGAAGGGGAGGGAGGGGGAAGGGGAGGGGGAGGGAGGGGGGGAGGGAGAAGGGAGGGAGGGGGGAGTGTGGGGGGAGGGAGGGGGGAGGGAGGGGAACCTCCCATTTTCCCAGTACCCCTCTTTCCCCATTGGGCCCGTCCTCGTAGGGTTTCCATTGTAACCGGGAGGAGGGGAGGGAGGGTGGAAGGAGGGGGGAGGGGGAGAGGGGATGGAATGGTGGAGGGAGGGGGGAGGGAGTGGGGGAGGGTGGGATGGAGGGAAGGAGGGAGGGGGGGAGTTAGGGGCTGAGTGGTGAAGGAGGTTGGGATTGAGGGGGGAGGGAGGGGGGAGGGAGTGGGGATGGAGGTGGGAAGGAGGGGGGAGGAAGGGGTTGAGGGGGGAAGTGGGACCTCCCCTTTTCCCAGTACCCCTCTTTCCCCCACCACCAAGCCCCCTCCGCAACGACCCCTGTTGTCCCCCTCCCCAGTCCCCATTCTCAGACCCCCCCCCCCCCCCCCCATTCTCTCTCTCCCCCAGACACACTCTCAGTGCTTTTTTCGAAACACTTGCCCCGGTGGCCCACGAGCATAGGGGCCCAATGCTGATCTGTGTATGTTAAGTGACTTGCAATAAAAAAAAATACTTTAAAAAAAGATAAGTGCTTTTTAAGTGCTTGTTTTGAAACATTCACGGTCACATAGTGCTTCTCACTGCGATCTGTTAGTGGTGCTTTTCGAAACAATGTAGCACCCATCTCAAACAAGCATTGGGAGGATGGGAGGGAGGGAAGGGGAGGGAGGGAGGAGAGAGGTGTGGAGGGAGGGGGGAAGGGGAGGGGGAACGGGGGGGAGGGAGAGGGGAGGGAGGGGGGATGGGATGGGGGAAGGGGGGGAGGGAGGGGGACCTCCCCTTTTCCCAGTACCCCTCTTTCCCCGTTGGGCCCGTCCTCGTAGGGTTTCCATTGTAACCGGGAGGAGGGGAGGGAGGGAGGAGGAGGTGTGGAGGGAGGAGGGGAGGGGGGGAGGGGAGGGGGAGGGAGAGGGTTAGGGGGGAGGGGGAGGGGGAGGGGAGGGGGGAAGGGGAGGGAGGGGGACCTCCCCTTTTCCCAGTACCCCTCTTTCCCCGTTGGGCCCGTCCCCGTAGGGTTTCCTTTGTAACCAGAAGGGGGGGAGGGAGGGTGGAAGGAGGGGGGGAGGGGGAGAGGGATGGAAGGGTGGAGGGAGGGGGGGAGGATGGAGGGAAGGAGGGAGGGGGGGGGAGTTAGGGGAGGAGGGGTGAGGGAGGTGGGGAGGGAGTTGGGGAGGAGGGGGGGAGGGAGTGGGGATGGAGGTGGGAAGGAGTGGGGAGGAAGGGGTTGAGGGGGGAAGGGGGGGGAGGGAGGGAATAGGGGCCCCATGCTGATCTGTGTATGTTAAGTGACTTGCACAACTTTAAAAAACTGGCAGTTGCTTTTCGCAACAATGTTGCAACAATCTCACACAAGCATTGTGACGTCACAAGCTGAAGATGTAAATTTAAAACCGAGCTGATCTCTCATTGGTGCACGGGTGCCATTGTGACATCGCGCACTGAAGCCCCTTCAAGAAAAGGGTTAGAAATGAAAATTTATACTTTAATATCTCTCTAGCTTTAAAAAGGTAGCTTCAATTTGAACGAAAGTACTTACAATAGTTGCCCATGTTAATGGTGAATACGGCGGTACAAAAATCGTAGCGCTTTGGTGTACCGTCCGGGAGGAGTAGGGTTTGGACCCTTCAAGAAAAGTGTTAGAAATGAAAATTTAAACTTTAATATCTCTCTAGCTTTAAAAAGGTAGCTTCAATTTGAACGAAAGTACTTACAATAGTTGCCCATGTCAATGGTGAATACGGCGGTACAAAAATCGTAGCGCTTTGGTGTACCGTCTGGGAGGAGCAGGGTTTGTAAGTTATGGACAGAAATCTTCGGAATCTTCCGTATATACATACGGAATCTTCCGTATATACATACGGAATGTTGGACCGCAGAGTTTTAGTATTATATAGATAGATAGACTAGACCGAGTGGGCCCGTTGGGCCCGTCCTCGTAGGGTTTCCATTGTAACCGGGAGGATGGGAGGGAGGGAAGTGGGAGGGAGGGGGGGAGGGGAGGGTGGAGTGGAGGGGGGAGGGGAGGGGGAAGGAGGGGAGGGGGATGGGGAGGGAGAGGGGAGGGAGGGGGGTGGGGGGAGGGTCTATTTTATTTTAAAATAAACAGCGTTCTTTGTTGAAAAGGAAATAAACTTATCTATAGAGCATCAGCTTTTTTAAAATAAATAAAATCAAACTTAATGAAAATCACATTCCTCATTTTAAATAAATGTCTTTGTTATAAATGAAATCAAACAGCGGGAGAGGCGACGGCGACTACACCTCCCGGCGGTCAGCGCTGCTGGGACGGGAGGGAGGGAGGGATGAGGGAGGGAGGAGAGTGGGGAGGGAGGGGTACCTCCCCTTTTCCCAGTACTCTTCTTTCCCAAACCACCAAGCCCCCTGTTGTCCCCCTCCCCAGTCCCCATTCTCAGACCCCCCCATTCTCTCTCCCCCAGATACACTCTTACTCTCCCCCCCCCTTTCCCCAGCACACCCCTTTCCCCGTTGGGCCCGTCCTCGTAGGGTTTCCATTGTAACCGTGAGGCAGGGAGGGAGGGGGGAGGGAGGGAAGAGGGAGGTGTGGAGGGAGGAGGGGAGGGGGAGGGAGGGGGAGGGGGGAAGGGGGGGAGGTGGAGGGAGGGGGGAGGGAGAGGGGGAGGGGTGGGGGGAAGGGGTGAGGGTGGAAGGGGGAGGGAGGGGGACCTCCCCTTTTCCCAGTACCCCTCTTTCCCCGTTGTGCCCGTCCTCGTAAGGTTTCCATTGTAACCGGGAGGGGAGTGGGGGGGAGGGAAGGGAGGAGGGAGGTGTGGAGGGGGGAGGGGAGGGGGAGGGGGGAAGGGGCAAGGGGGAGGGAGAGGGGAGGGAGGGGGTAGGGAGGGGGGAAGGGGGGAGGGAGGGGGACCACCCGTTTTCCCAGTACCCCTCTTTCCCCGTTGGGCCCGTCGTCGTAGGGTTTCCATTGTAACCGGGAGGAGGGGAGGTAGGGAAGGGGGGAGGGAGGGAGGAGGGAGGTGTGGAGGGAGGAGGGGAGGGGGAGGGAGGAGGGGAGGGGGAGGGAGGGGGAAGGGGGAGGAGGGAGAGGGGAGGGAGGGGGGTAGGGGGGAGGGAGGAGGGAGGTGTGGAGGGAGGAGGGGAGGGGGAGGGAGGGGGGAGGGGAGGGGGGAGGGAGAGGGGGAGGGGGAGGGAGGGAGCGTGTAAGGGGGAGGGAGGGGGACCTCCCCTTTTCCCAGTACCCCTCTTTCCCCGTTGGGCCCGTCCTCGTAGGGTTTCCATTGTAACCGGGAGGAGGGGAGGGAGGGAGGAGGGAGGTGTGGAGGGAGGAGGGGAGGGGGGAAGGGGGAGGGAGAGGGTTAGGGGGGAGGGGGAGGGGGGAGGGGAGGGGAGGGAGGGGGACCTCCCCTTTTCCCAGTACCCCTCTTTCCCCGTTGGGCCCGTCCCCGTAGGGTTTCCTTTGTAACCAGAAGGGGGGGAGGGAGGGTGGAAGGAGGGGGTAGGGGGAGAGGGATGGAAGGGTGGAGGGAGGGGGGGAGGATGGAGGGAAGGAGGGAGGGGGGGGGAGTTAGGGGAGGAGGGGTGAGGGAGGTGGGGAGGGAGTTGGGGAGGAGGGGGGGAGGGAGTGGGGATGGAGGTGGGAAGGAGTGGGGAGGAAGGGGTGAGGGGGGAAGGGGGGGGAGGGAGGGAATAGGGGCCCCATGCTGATCTGTGTATGTTAAGTGACTTGCACAACTTTAAAAAACTGGCAGTTGCTTTTCGCAACAATGTTGCAACAATCTCACACAAGCATTGTGACGTCACAAGCTGAAGATGTAAATTTAAAACCGAGCTGATCTCTCATTGGTGCACGGGTGCCATTGTGACATCACGCACTGAAGCCCCTTCAAGAAAAGGGTTAGAAATGAAAATTTATACTTTAATATCTCTCTAGCTTTAAAAAGGTAGCTTTAATTTGAACGAAAGTACTTACAATAGTTGCCCATGTTAATGGTGAATACGGCGGTACAAAAATCGTAGCGCTTTTGGTGTACCGTCTGGGGAGGAGTAGGGTTTGGACCCTTCAAGAAAAGTGTTAGGAAATGAAAATTTAAACTTTAATATCTCTCTAGCTTTAAAAGGTTAGCTTCAATTTGAACGAAAGTACTTACAACAGTTGCCCACGTCAATGGTGAATACGGCGGTACAAAAATCGTAGCGCTTTGGTGTAACGTCTGGGAGGAGCAGGGTTTGTAAGTCATGGACAGAAATCTTCGGAATCTTCCGTATATACATACGGAATCTTCCGTATATACATACGGAATGTTGGGACCGCAGAGTTTTAGTATTATACTAGACCGAGTGGGCCCGTTGGGCCCGTCCTCGTAGGGTTTCCATTGTAACCGGGAGGGGAGGAAAGGGGGAGGGTTGGGGGAGGGAGGAGGGTGAGGGGAGGGGGGGAGGGGGAGGGGGGAGGGAGAGGGGAGGGAGGGGGGTAGGGGGGAGGGAGGGGGAGAGGGGGGGGATGGGAGGGGGAGGGGAGGGGGGAAGGGAGGAGGGAAAGGGGGGAGGGAGAGGGGAGGGAGGTGGGTAGGGGGGAGGGAGGGGGACCTCCCTTTTTCCCAGTACCCCTCTTTCCCCGTTGGGCCCGTCCTCGTAGGGTTTCCATTGTAACCGGGAGGAGGGGGAGGGGCGGGAAGGGGGAGGGAGGGAGGAGGGAGGTGTGGAGGGAGGAGGGGAGGGGAGGGAGGGGGGAGGGGAGGGGAGGGGGGTAGGGGGGAGGGGAAGGGGGGAGGGAGGGGGACCTCCCCTTTTCCCAGTACTCCTCTTTCCCCGTTGGGCGGTCCTCGTAGGGTTTCAATTGTAACCGGGAGGGGGGGAGGGAGGGTTGGAAGGAGGGGGGAGAGGGATGGAAGGGTGGAGGGAGGGGGGGAGGGATTGGGGAGGGAGGGAAGGAGGGAGGGGGGAGTTAGGGGGGAGGGGGGAGGGAGTTGGGGAGGGAGGGGGAGGAGGGGGGAGGGAGTGGGGATGGAGGTGGGAAGGAGGGGGGATGAAGGGGTTGAGGGGGGAAGGGGGACCTCCCCTTTTCCCAGTACCCCTCTTTCCCCGTTGGGCCCGTCCTCATAGGGTTTCCATTGTAACCGGGAGGGGGGAGGGAGGGAGGTGTGGAGGGAGGAGGGGGAGGGGGGAGGGAGGGGGAGGGAGGGGGGAAGGGGGAGGGGGGAAGGGGGAGGGAGTAGGGGGAGGGGAGGGAGGGGGATCTCCCCTTTTCCCAGTACCCCTCTTTCCCCGTTGGGCCCGTCCCCGTAGGGTTTCCATTGTAACCGGGAAACACTTGCCCCGGTGGCCCACGAGCATAGGGGCCCAATGCTGATCTGTGTATGTTAAGTGACTTGCAATAAAAAAAATACTTTAAAAAAAGATAAGTGCTTTTTAAGTGCTTGTTTTGAAACATTCGCGGTCACATAGTGCTTCTCACTGCGATCTGTTAGTGGTGCTTTTCGAAACAATGTAGCACCCATCTCAAACAAGCATTGGGAGGATGGGAGGGAGGGAAGGGGAGGGAGGGAGGAGAGAGGTGTGGAGGGATGGGGGAAGGGGAGGGGGGGAACGGGGGGAAGGGGGAGGGAGAGGAGAGGGAGGGGGGATGGGATGGGGGAAGGGGGGAGGGAGGGGGACCTCCCCTTTTCCCAGTACCCCTCTTTCCCCGTTGGGCCCGTCCTCGTAGGGTTTCCATTGTAACCGGGAGGAGGGGAGGGAGGGAGGAGGGAGGTGTGGAGGGAGGAGGGGAGGGGGAAGGGGGAGGGAGAGGGTTAGGGGGGAGGGGGAGGGGAGGGGAGGGAGGGGGACCTCCCCTTTTCCCAGTACCCCTCTTTCCCCGTTGGGCCCGTCCCCGTAGGGTTTCCTTTGTAACCAGAAGGGGGGAGGGAGGGTGGAAGGAGGGGGGAGGGGGAGAGGGATGGAAGGGTGGAGGGAGGGGGGGAGGGATGGAGGGAAGGAGGGAGGGGGGGGAGTTAGGGGAGGAGGGGTGAGGGAGGTGGGGAGGGAGTTGGGGAGGAGGGGTGGAGGGAGTGGGGATGGAGGTGGGAAGGAGTGGGGAGGAAGGGGTTGAGGGGGGAAGGGGGGGGGAGGGAGGGAATAGGGGCCCCATGCTGATCTGTGTATGTTAAGTGACTTGCACAACTTTAAAAAACTGGCAGTTGCCTTTCGCAACAATGTTGCAACAATCTCACACAAGCATTGTGACGTCACAAGCTGAAGATGTAAATTTAAAACCGAGCTGATCTCTCATTGGTGCACGGGTGCCATTGTGACATCACGCGCTGAAGCCCCTTCAAGAAAAGGGTTAGAAATGAAAATTAAACTTTAATATCTCTCTAGCTTTAAAAAGGCAGCTTCAATTTGAACGAAAGTACTTACAATAGTTGCCCATGTTAATGGTGAATATGGCGGTACAAAAATCGTAGCGCTTTGGTGTACCGTCAGGGAGGAATAGGGTTTGTAAGTTATGGACAGAAACTCTTCGGAATCTTTGCGTACATACACATATACATACGGAATGTTGGACCGCAGAGTTTTAGTAGTATACTAGACCGAGTGGGCCCGTTGGGCCCGTCCTCGTAGGGTTTCCATTGTAACTGGGAGGATGGGAGGGAGGGAAGAGGGAGGGAGGGAGGAGGGAGGTGTGGAGGGAGCAGGGGAGGGGGAGGGAGGGGGGGAGGGGAGGGTGGAGTGGAGGGGGGAAGGGGGGGAGGGAGGGAGAGGGGAGGGAGGGGGGTAGGGGGGAGGTAAGGGGGAGTGAGGGGGGAGGGAGGGAGGGGGATCTCCCCTTTTCCCAGTACCCCTCTTTCCCCGTTGGGCCCGTCCCCGTAGGGTTTCCATTGTAACGGGGAGGGGGGAGGGGAGGGAGGGGGTAGGGGGGAGGGGGAGGGAGGGGGAGGGAGAGGGGAGGGGGGAGGGGAGGGGGAAGGGGGGAGGGAGGGGGACCTCCCCTTTTCCCAGTACTCCTCTTTCCCCGTTGGGCCCGCCCTCGTAGGGTTTCCATTGTAACCGGGAGGGGGGGAGGGAGGGAGGAGGGAGGTGTGGAGGGAGGTGTGGAGGGAGGAGGGGAGGGGGAGGGAGGGGGGGAGGGGAGGGGGAGGGGAGGGGGAGGGGGGAAGAGGGGTAGGGGGGAGGGGAGGGAGGAGGGGAGGGAGGGGGAACTCCCCTGTTCCCAGTACCCCTCTTTCCCCATTGGGCCCGTCCCCGTAGGGTTTCCATTGTAACCGGGAGGGGGGGAGGGAGGGTGGAAGGAGGGGGGAGGGGGAGAGGGGTGGAAGGGTGGAGGGAGGGGGGGAGGGAGTGGGGGAGGGTCGGATGGAGGGAAGGAGGGAGGGGTGAGTTAGGGGCTGAGTGGTGATGGAGGTTGGGATTGAGGGGGGAGAGAGTGGGGATGGAGGTGGGAAGGAGGGGGGAGGAAGAGGTTGAGGGGGAAGTGGGACCTCCCCTTTTCCCAGTACCCCTCTTTCCACCACCACCAAGCCCCCACCGCTACGACCCCTGTTGTCCCCCTACCCAGTCCCCATTCTCAGACCCCCCCCATTCTCTTGGAATAAAAAAAAAGCTTTAAAAAAAAAAGTGCTTTTTAATTGCTTGTTTTGAAACATTCGCGGTTAAGTGCTTTTTTAAAAAACATTCGCGGTTAAGTGCTGGTTTTGAAACATTCGCGGCTACTTAGTGCTTCTGTCAGTTGCTTTTCGAGGGAGGAGGTAGGGAGGTGTGGAGGGGGGAGGGGAGGGGGAGGGGGGAGGGGAGGGGGGAAGGGGGGGAGGGAGAGGGGAGGGAAGGGGGTAGGGGGGAGGGAGGGGGGAAGGGGAGGGAGGGGGGAAGGGGAGGGGGAGGGATGGGGGGGAGGGAGAAGGGAGGGGGGAGTGAGGGGGGAGGGAGGGGAACCTCCCATTTTCCCAGTACCCCTCTTTCCCCATTGGGCCCGTCCTCGTAGGTCCTCGTAGGGTTTCAATTGTAACCGGGAGGGGGGGAGGGAGGGTGGAAGGAGGGGGGAGAGGGATGGAAGGGTGGAGGGAGGGGGGGAGGGATTGGGGAGGGAGGGAAGGAGGGAGGGGGGAGTTAGGGGGGAGGGGGGAGGGAGTTGGGGAGGGAGGGGGAGGAGGGGGGGAGGGAGTGGGGATGGAGGTGGGAAGGAGGGGGGATGAAGGGGTTGAGGGGGGAAGGGGGACCTCCCCTTTTCCCAGTACCCCTCTTTCCCCGTTGGGCCCGTCCTCATAGGGTTTCCATTGTAACCGGGAGGAGGGGAGGGAGGGAAGGGGGAGGGAGGGAGGAGTTAGGGGAGGAGGGGTGAGGGAGGTGGGGTGGGAGTTGGGGAGGAGGGGGGGAGGGAGTGGGGATGGAGGTGGGAAGGAGTGGGGAGGAAGGGGTTGAGGGGGGAAGGGGGGGGAGGGAGGGAATAGGGGCCCCATGCTGATCTGTGTATGTTAAGTGACTGGCACAACTTTAAAAAACTGGCAGTTGCTTTTCGCAACATTGTTGCAACTATCTCACACAAGCATTGTGACGTCACAAGCTGAAGACCTTGAAAAAAAGGTCAGAAAAAAAATTATGTAAATTTAAAGTAGTAAACACCCAATAGCAGCTGCTTGTCCATCGCGAGCTGATCTCTCATTGGTGCACTGGGGGCCATTGTGACATCACGCGCTGAAGCCCCTTCAAGAAAAGGGTTAGAAATGAGAAATTTTAACTTTAATATCTCTCTAGCTTTAAAAAGGTAGCTTCAATTTGAACGAAAGTACTTACAATAGTTGCCCATGTTAATGGTGAATATGGCGGTACAAAAATCGTAGCGCTTTGGTGTACCGTCTGGGAGGAGTAGGGTTTGTAAGTTATGGACAGAAATCTTCGGAATCTTTGCGTACATACACATATACATACGGAATGTTGGACCGCAGAGTTTTAGTAGTATATAGATAGACTAGACCGAGTGGGCCCGTTGGGCCCGTCCTCGTAGGGTTTCCATTGTAACCGGGAGGATGGGAGGGAGGGAAGTGGGAGGGAGGGAAGTGGGAGGGAGGGGGGGAGGGGAGGGTGGAGTGGAGGGGGGAGGGGAGGGGGAAGGAGGGGAGGGGGATGGGGAGGGAGAGGGGAGGGAGGGGGGTGGGGGGAGGGTCTATTTTACTTTAAAATAAACAGCGTTCTTTGTTGAAAAGGAAATAAACTTATCTATAGAGCATCAGCTTTTTTAAAATAAATAAAATCAAACTTAATGAAAATCACATTCCTCATTTTAAATAAATGTCTTTCTTATAAATGAAATCAAACAGCGGGAGAGGCGACGGCGACTACACCTCCCGGCGGTCAGCGCTGCTGGGACGGGAGGGAGGGAGGGATGAGGGAGGGAGGAGAGTGGGGAGGGAGGGGTACCTCCCCTTTTCCCAGTACTCTTCTTTCCCAAACCACCAAGCCCCCTGTTGTTCCCCTCCCCAGTCCCCATTCTCAGACCCCCCCATTCTCTCTCCCCCAGATACACTCTTACTCTCCCCCCCCCTTTCCCCAGCACACCCCTTTCCCCGTTGGGCCCGTCCTCGTAGGGTTTCCATTGTAACCGTGAGGCAGGGAGGGAGGGGGGAGGGAGGGAAGAGGGAGGTGTGGAGGGAGGAGGGGAGGGGGAGGGAGGGGGAGGGGGGAAGGGGGGGAGGTGGAGGGAGGGGGGGAGGGAGAGGGGGAGGGGTGGGTGGAAGGGGGAGGGAGGGGGACCTCCCCTTTTCCCAGTACCCCTCTTTCCCCGTTGTGCCCGTCCTCGTAAGGTTTCCATTGTAACCGGGAGGGGAGTGGGGGGAGGGAAGGGAGGAGGGAGGTGTGGAGGGGGGAGGGGAGGGGGAGGGGGGAAGGGGGAAGGGGGAGGGAGAGGGGAGGGAGGGGGGAAGGGGGGAGGGAGGGGGGACCACCCGTTTTCCCAGTACCCCTCTTTCCCCGTTGGGCCCGTCGTCGTAGGGTTTCCATTGTAACCGGGAGGAGGGGAGGTAGGGAAGGGGGAGGGAGGGAGGAGGGAGGTGTGGAGGGAGGAGGGGAGGGGGAGGGAGGAGGGGAGGGGGAGGGAGTGGGAAGGGGGGGAGGGAGAGGGGAGGGAGGGGGGTAGGGGGGAGGGAGGGGGGAGGGGAGGGGGTGAGGGGAGGGGGACGTCCCCTTTTCCCAGTACCCCTCTTTCCCCGTTGGGCCCGTCCTCGTAGGGTTTCCATTTTAACCGGGAGGGGAGGGAGGGAAGGGGGAGGGAGGGAGGAGGGAGGTGTGGAGGGAGGAGGGGAGGGGGAGGGAGGGGGGAGGGGAGGGGGGAGGGAGAGGGGGAGGGAGGGAGGGTGTAAGGGGGAGGGAGGGGGACCTCCCCTTTTCCCAGTACCCCTCTTTCCCCGTTGGGCCCGTCCTCGTAGGGTTTCCATTGTAAACGGGAGGAGGGGAGGGAGGGAAGGGGAGGGAGGGAGGAGGGAGGTGTGGAGGGAGGAGGGGAGGGGAGGGAGGGGGTAGGGGGGAGGGGGAGGGAGGGGGAGGGGAGGGGGAAGGGGGAAGGGAGGGGGACCTCCCCTTTTCCCAGTACCCCTCTTTCCCCGATGGGCCCGTCCTCGTAGGGTTTCAATTGTAACCGGGAGGGGGGAGGGAGGGTGGAAGGAGGGGGGAGAGGGATGGAAGGGTGGAGGGAGGGGGGAGGGATTGGGGAGGGAGGGATGGAGGGAAGGAGGGAGGGGGGGAGTTAGGGGGAGGGGGAGGGGGAGGGAGTTGGGGAGGGAGGGGGAGGAGGGGGGAGGGAGTGGGGATGGAGGTGGGAAGGAAGGGGTTGAGGGGGGAAGCTGGACCTCCCCTTTTCCCAGTACCCCTCTTTCCCGTTGGGCCCGTCCTCGTAGGGTTTCCATTGTAACCGGGAGGAGGGGAGGGAGGGAAGGGGGAGGGAGGGAGGTGTGGAGGGTGGAGGGGGAGGGAGGGGGGAGGGGAGGGGGAAGGGGGGGAGGGAGGGGGGGTGGAGGTGGGAAGGAGTGGGGAGGAAGGGGTTGAGGGGGGAAGGGGGGGGGGAGGGAGGGAATAGGGGCCCCATGCTGATCTGTGTATGTTAAGTGACTCGCACAACTTTAAAAAACTGGCAGTTGCTTTTCGCAACAATGTTGCAACATCTCACACAAGCATTGTGACGTCACAAGCTGAAGACCTTGAAAAAAAAGGTCAGAAAAAAAATCATGTAAATTTAAAGTAGTAAACACCCAATAGCAGCCGCTTGTCCATCGCGAGCTGATCTCTCATTGGTGCACGGGTGCCATTGTGACATCACGCGCTGAAGCCCCTTCAAGAAAAGGGTTAGAAATGAAAAATTTAAACTTTAATATCTCTCTAGCTTTAAAAAGGTAGCTTCAATTTGAACGAAAGTGCTTACAATAGTTGCCCATGTTAATGGTGAATACGGCGGTACAAAAATCGTAGCGCTTTGGTGTACCGTCTGGGAGGAGTAGGGTTTGGCCCCTTCAAGAAAAGTGTTAGAAATGAAAATTTAAACTTTAATATCTCTCTAGCTTTAAAAAGGTAGCTTCAATTTGAACGAAAGTACTTAACAATAGTTGCCCACGTTAATGGTGAATATGGCGGTACAAAAATCGTAGCGCTTTGGTGTACCGTCTGGGAGGAGTAGGGTTTGTAAGTTATGGACAGAAATCTTCGGAATCTTCCGTATATACACATATACATACGGAATGTTGGACCGCAGAGTTTTAGTAGTATACTAGACCGAGTGGGCCCGTTGGGCCCGTCCTCGTAGGGTTTCCATTGTAACCGGGAGGGGAGGAAAGGGGGAGGGTTAGGGGAGGGAAGGGGGAGGGAGGAGGGGAGGGAGGGGAGGGGGGAGGGGGGAAGGGGGGAGGGAGAGGGGAGGGAGGGGGGTAGGGGGGAGGGAGGGGGGAGAGGGGGGGATGGGAGGGGGGAGGGGGGAAGGGAGGAGGGAAGGGGGGAGGGAGAGGGGAGGGAGGTGGGTAGGGGGGAGGGAGGGAGGGGGACCTCCCCTTTTCCCAGTACCCCTCTTTCCCCGTTGGGCCCGTCCTCGTAGGGTTTCCATTGTAACCGGGAGGACGGGAGGGCGGGAAGGGGGAGGGAGGGAGGAGGGAGGTGTGGAGGGAGGAGGGGAGGGGAGGGAGGGGGGAGGGGAGGGAGGGGGGTAGGGGGGAGGGGGAGGGAGAGGGGAGGGGGGAGGGGAGCGGGAAGGGGGGAGGGAGGGGGACCTCCCCTTTTCCCAGTACTCCTCTTTCCCCGTTGGGCCCGTCCTCGTAGGGTTTCCATTGTAACCGGGAGGGGGGAGGGAGGGAGGAGGGAGGTGTGGAGGGAGGAGGGGAGGGTGAGGGAGGGGAGGGGGAGGGGGGAAGAGGGGTAGGGGGGAGGGGAGGGAGGAGGGGAGGGAGGGGGAACTCCCCTTTTCCCAGTACCCCTCTTTCACCGTTGGGCCCGTCCCCGTAGGGTTTCCATTGTAACCGGGAGGGGGGGAGGGAGGGTGGAAGGAGGGGGAGAGGGGTGGAAGGGTGGAGGGAGGGGGGGAGGGAGTGGGGGAGGGTCGGATGGAGGGAAGGAGGGAGGGGTGAGTTAGGGGCTGAGTGGTGATGGAGGTTGGGATTGAGGGGGGAGAGAGTCGGGATGGAGGTGGGAAGGAGGGGGGAGGAAGAGGTTGAGGGGGAAGTGGGACCTCCCCTTTTCCCAGTACCCCTCTTTCCCCCACCACCAAGCCCCCACCGCAACGACCCCTGTTGTCCCCCTACCCAGTCCCCATTCTCAGACCCCCCCCCCATTCTCTTGGAATAAAAAAAAATACTTTTTTAAAAAAAGTGCTTTTTAATTGCTTGTTTTGAAACATTCGCGGTTAAGTGCTTTTTAAAAAAACATTCGCGGTTAAGTGCTGGTTTTGAAACATTCGCGGCTACTTAGTGCTTCTGTCAGTTGCTTTTCGAGGGAGGGAGTAGGGAGGTGTGGAGGGGGGGAGGGGAGGGGGAGGGGAGGGGGAGGGGAGGGGGGAAGGGAGGAGGGAGAGGGGAGGGAAGGGGGTAGGGGGGAGGGGTAGGGAGGGGGGAGGGGGGAAGGGGAGGGAGGGGGGAAGGGGAGGGGGAGGGAGGGGGGGAGGGAGAAGGGAGGGAGGGGGGAGGGAGGGGAACCTCCCATTTTCCCAGTACCCCTCTTTCACCATTGGGCCCGTCCTCGTAGGGTTTCCATTGTAACCGGGAGGAGGGGAGGGAGGGAAGGGGGAGGGAGGGAGGGAGGAGGGAGGTGTGGAGGGAGGAGGGGAGGGGGAGGGGAGGGGGGGAGGGGGGAAGGGGGGAGGAGGGAGGGAGAGGGGAGGGAGGGGGGGAGGTAAGGGGGAGAGGGGGGAAGGGGGAGGGAGGGGGATCTCCCCTTTTCCCAGTACCCCTCTTTCCCCGTTGGGCCCGTCCTCGTAGGGTTTCCATTGTAACCGTGAGGAGGGGAGGGAGGGAAGGGGGAGGGAGGGAGGAGGGAGGGGTGGAGGGAGGAGGGGAGGGGAGGGAGGGGGAGGGGAGGGAGGGGGGAGGGGGAGGGAGGGGAAGGGGGGAGGGGAGGGGGAAGGGGGTAGTGAGGGGGACCTCCCCTTTTCCCAGTACCCCTCTTTCCCCGTTGGGCCCGTCCTCGTAGGGTTTCAATTGTAACCGGGAGGGGGGAGAGAGGGTGGAAGGAGGGGGGGAGGGGGAGAGGGATGGAAGGGTGGAGGGAGGGGGAGGGATTGGGGGAGGGAGGGATGGAGGGAAGGAGGGAGGGGGGAGTTAGGGGGGAGGGAGTTGGGGAGGAGGGGGGGGAGGGAGTGGGGATGGAGGTGGGAAGGAGGGGGGATGAAGGGGTTGAGGGGGGAAGGGGGACCTCCCCTTTTCCCAGTACCCCTCTTTCCCCGTTGGGCCCGTCCCCGTAGGGTTTCCATTGTAACCGGGAGGGGGGAGGGAGGGTGGAAGGAGGGGGGGAGGGGGAGAGGGATGGAATGGTGGAGGGAGGGGGGAGGGAGTGGGGGAGGGTGGGATGGAGGGAAGGAGGGAGCGGGGGAGTTAGGGGCTGAGTGGTGATGGAGGTTGGGATTGAGGGGGGAGGGAGGGGGGGAGGGAGTGGGGATTGAGGTGGGAAGGAGGGGGGAGGAAGGGGTTGAGGGGGGAAGTGGGACCTCCCCTTTTCCCAGTACCCCTCTTTCCCCGTTGGGCCCGTCCCCGTATAGTTTCCATTGTAACCGGGAGGGGGGGAGGGAGGGTGGAAGGAGGGGGGAGGGGGAGAGGGATGGAATGGTGGAGGGAGGGGGGAGGGAGTGGGGGAGGGTGGGATGGAGGGAAGGAGGGAGGGGGGGAGTTAGGGGCTGAGTGGTGATGGAGGTTGGGATTGAGGGGGGAGGGAGGGGGGGAGGGAGTGGGGATGGAGGTGGGAAGGAGTGGGGAGGAAGGGGTTGAGGGGAGAAGGGGGGGGGAGGGAGGGAATAGGGGCCCCATGCTGATCTGTGTATGTTAAGTGACTTGCACAACTTTAAAAAACTGGCAGTTGCCTTTCGCAACAATGTTGCAACAATCTCACACAAGCATTGTGACGTCACAAGCTGAAGATGTAAATTTAAAACCGAGCTGATCTCTGATTGGTGCACGGGTGCCATTGTGACATCACGCGCTGAAGCCCCTTCAAGAAAAGGGTTAGAAATGAAAATTTAAACTTTAATATCTCTCTAGCTTTAAAAAGGTAACTTCAATTTGAACGAAAGTACTTACAATAGTTGCCCACGTTAATGGTGAATATGGCGGTACAAAAATCGTAGCGCTTTGGTGTACCTTCAGGGAGGAGTAGGGTTTGTAAGTTATGGACAGAAATTCTTCGGAATCTTCCGTACATACACATATACATACATACATACGGAATGTTGGACCGCAGAGTTTTAGTAGTATACTAGACCGAGTGGGCCCGTTGGGCCCGTCCTCGTAGGGTTTCCATTGTAACCGGGAGGGGAGGAAAGGGGGAGGGTTGGGGGAGGGAAGGGGGAGGGAGGAGGGGAGGGGAGGGGGGGAGGGGAGGGGGGAGGGAGAGGGGAGGGAGGGGGTAGGGGGGAGGGAGGGGGAGAGGGGGGGATGGGAGGGGGAGGGGAGGGGGGAAGGGAGGAGGGAAAGGGGGGAGGGAGAGGGGAGGGAGGTGGGGTAGGGGGGAGGGAGGGGGACCTCCCCTTTTCCCAGTACCCCTCTTTCCCCGTTGGGCCCGTCCTCGTAGGGTTTCCATTGTAACCGGGAGGAGGGGAGGGCGGGAAGGGGGAGGGAGGGAGGAGGGAGGTGTGGAGGGAGGAGGGGAGGGGAGGGAGGGGGGAGGGGAGGGAGGGGGGTAGGGGGGAGGGGAAGGGGGGAGGGAGGGGGACCTCCCCTTTTCCCAGTACTCCTCTTTCCCCGTTGGGCCGGTCCTCGTAGGGTTTCAATTGTAACCGGGAGGGGGGGAGGGAGGGTGGAAGGAGGGGGGAGAGGGATGGAAGGGTGGAGGGAGGGGGGGAGGGATTGGGGAGGGAGGGAAGGAGGGAGGGGGGAGTTAGGGGGGAGGGGGGAGGGAGTTGGGGAGGGAGGGGGAGGAGGGGGGGAGGGAGTGGGGATGGAGGTGGGAAGGAGGGGGGATGAAGGGGTTGAGGGGGGAAGGGGGACCTCCCCTTTTCCCAGTACCCCTCTTTCCCCGTTGGGCCCGTCCTCATAGGGTTTCCATTGTAACCGGGAGGGGGGAGGGAGGGAGGTGTGGAGGGAGGAGGGGAGGGGGAGGGAGGGGGGAGGGGAGGGGGGAAGGGGAGGGGGGAAGGGGGGAGGGAGTAGGGGGGAGGGGAGGGAGGGGGATCTCCCCTTTTCCCAGTACCCCTCTTTCCCCGTTGGGCCCGTCCCCGTAGGGTTTCCATTGTAACCGGGAAACACTTGCCCCGGTGGCCCACGAGCATAGGGGCCCAATGCTGATCTGTGTATGTTAAGTGACTTGCAATTAAAAAAATACTTTAAAAAAAGATAAGTGCTTTTTAAGTGCTTGTTTTGAAACATTCGCGGTCACATAGTGCTTCTCACTGCGATCTGTTAGTGGTGCTTTTCGAAACAATGTAGCACCCATCTCAAACAAGCATTGGGAGGATGGGAGGGAGGGAAGGGGAGGGAGGGAGGAGAGAGGTGTGGAGGGATGGGGGAAGGGGAGGGGGGAACGGGGGGAAGGGGGAGGGAGAGGAGAGGGAGGGGGGATGGGATGGGGGAAGGGGGGAGGGAGGGGGACCTCCCCTTTTCCCAGTACCCCTCTTTCCCCGTTGGGCCCGTCCTCGTAGGGTTTCCATTGTAACCGGGAGGAGGGGAGGGAGGGAGGAGGGAGGTGTGGAGGGAGGAGGGGAGGGGGAAGGGGGAGGGAGAGGGTTAGGGGGGAGGGGGAGGGGAGGGGAGGGAGGGGGACCTCCCCTTTTCCCAGTACCCCTCTTTCCCCGTTGGGCCCGTCCCCGTAGGGTTTCCTTTGTAACCAGAAGGGGGGAGGGAGGGTGGAAGGAGGGGGGAGGGGGAGAGGGATGGAAGGGTGGAGGGAGGGGGGGAGGGATGGAGGGAAGGAGGGAGCGGGGGGAGTTAGGGGAGGAGGGGTGAGGGAGGTGGGGAGGGAGTTGGGGAGGAGGGGTGGAGGGAGTGGGGATGGAGGTGGGAAGGAGTGGGGAGGAAGGGGTTGAGGGGGGAAGGGGGGGGAGGGAGGGAATAGGGGCCCCATGCTGATCTGTGTATGTTAAGTGACTTGCACAACTTTAAAAAACTGGCAGTTGCCTTTCGCAACAATGTTGCAACAATCTCACACAAGCATTGTGACGTCACAAGCTGAAGATGTAAATTTAAAACCGAGCTGATCTCTCATTGGTGCACGGGTGCCATTGTGACATCACGCGCTGAAGCCCCTTCAAGAAAAGGGTTAGAAATGAAAATTAAACTTTAATATCTCTCTAGCTTTAAAAAGGCAGCTTCAATTTGAACGAAAGTACTTACAATAGTTGCCCATGTTAATGGTGAATATGGCGGTACAAAAATCGTAGCGCTTTGGTGTACCGTCAGGGAGGAGTAGGGTTTGTAAGTTATGGACAGAAACTCTTCGGAATCTTTGCGTACATACACATATACATACGGAATGTTGGACCGCAGAGTTTTAGTAGTATACTAGACCGAGTGGGCCCGTTGGGCCCGTCCTCGTAGGGTTTCCATTGTAACCGGGAGGGGAGGAAAGGGGGAGGGTTAGGGGAGGGAAGGGGGAGGGAGGAGGGGAGGGAGGGGAGGGGGGGAGGGGGGAAGGGGGGAGGGAGAGGGGAGGGAGGGGGGTAGGGGGGAGGGAGGGGGGAGAGGGGGGGATGGGAGGGGGGAGGGGGGAAGGGAGGAGGGAAGGGGGGAGGGAGAGGGGAGGGAGGTGGGTAGGGGGGAGGGAGGGAGGGGGACCTCCCCTTTTCCCAGTACCCCTCTTTCCCCGTTGGGCCCGTCCTCGTAGGGTTTCCATTGTAACCGGGAGGAGGGGAGGGCGGGAAGGGGGAGGGAGGGAGGAGGGAGGTGTGGAGGGAGGAGGGGAGGGGAGGGAGGGGGGAGGGGAGGGAGGGGGGTAGGGGGGAGGGGGAGGGAGAGGGGAGGGGGGAGGGGAGCGGGAAGGGGGGAGGGAGGGGGACCTCCCCTTTTCCCAGTACTCCTCTTTCCCCGTTGGGCCCGTCCTCGTAGGGTTTCCATTGTAACCGGGAGGGGGGAGGGAGGGAGGAGGGAGGTGTGGAGGGAGGAGGGGAGGGTGAGGGAGGGGAGGGGGAGGGGGGAAGAGGGGTAGGGGGGAGGGGAGGGAGGAGGGGAGGGAGGGGGAACTCCCCTTTTCCCAGTACCCCTCTTTCACCGTTGGGCCCGTCCCCGTAGGGTTTCCATTGTAACCGGGAGGGGGGGAGGGAGGGTGGAAGGAGGGGGAGAGGGGGTGGAAGGGTGGAGGGAGGGGGGGAGGGAGTGGGGGAGGGTCGGATGGAGGGAAGGAGGGAGGGGTGAGTTAGGGGCTGAGTGGTGATGGAGGTTGGGATTGAGGGGGGAGAGAGTCGGGATGGAGGTGGGAAGGAGGGGGGAGGAAGAGGTTGAGGGGGAAGTGGGACCTCCCCTTTTCCCAGTACCCCTCTTTCCCCCACCACCAAGCCCCCACCGCAACGACCCCTGTTGTCCCCCTACCCAGTCCCCATTCTCAGACCCCCCCCCCATTCTCTTGGAATAAAAAAAAATACTTTTTTTAAAAAAGTGCTTTTTAATTGCTTGTTTTGAAACATTCGCGGTTAAGTGCTTTTTAAAAAAACATTCGCGGTTAAGTGCTGGTTTTGAAACATTCGCGGCTACTTAGTGCTTCTGTCAGTTGCTTTTCGAGGGAGGGAGTAGGGAGGTGTGGAGGGGGGAGGGGAGGGGGAGGGGAGGGGGAGGGGAGGGGGGAAGGGAGGAGGGAGAGGGGAGGGAAGGGGGTAGGGGGGAGGGGTAGGGAGGGGGGAGGGGGGAAGGGGAGGGAGGGGGGAAGGGGAGGGGGAGGGAGGGGGGGAGGGAGAAGGGAGGGAGGGGGGAGGGAGGGGAACCTCCCATTTTCCCAGTACCCCTCTTTCACCATTGGGCCCGTCCTCGTAGGGTTTCCATTGTAACCGGGAGGAGGGGAGGGAGGGAAGGGGGAGGGAGGGAGGGAGGAGGGAGGTGTGGAGGGAGGAGGGGAGGGGGAGGGGAGGGGGGGAGGGGGGAAGGGGGAGGAGGGAGGGAGAGGGGAGGGAGGGGGGGAGGTAAGGGGGAGAGGGGGGAAGGGGGAGGGAGGGGGATCTCCCCTTTTCCCAGTACCCCTCTTTCCCCGTTGGGCCCGTCCTCGTAGGGTTTCCATTGTAACCGTGAGGAGGGGAGGGAGGGAAGGGGGAGGGAGGGAGGAGGGAGGGGTGGAGGGAGGAGGGGAGGGGAGGGAGGGGGAGGGGAGGGAGGGGGGAGGGGGAGGGAGGGGAAGGGGGGAGGGGAGGGGGAAGGGGGTAGTGAGGGGGACCTCCCCTTTTCCCAGTACCCCTCTTTCCCCGTTGGGCCCGTCCTCGTAGGGTTTCAATTGTAACCGGGAGGGGGGAGAGAGGGTGGAAGGAGGGGGGAGGGGGAGAGGGATGGAAGGGTGGAGGGAGGGGGAGGGATTGGGGGAGGGAGGGATGGAGGGAAGGAGGGAGGGGGGAGTTAGGGGGGAGGGAGTTGGGGAGGAGGGGGGGAGGGAGTGGGGATGGAGGTGGGAAGGAGGGGGGATGAAGGGGTTGAGGGGGGAAGGGGGACCTCCCCTTTTCCCAGTACCCCTCTTTCCCCGTTGGGCCCGTCCCCGTAGGGTTTCCATTGTAACCGGGAGGGGGGAGGGAGGGTGGAAGGAGGGGGGAGGGGGAGAGGGATGGAATGGTGGAGGGAGGGGGGAGGGAGTGGGGGAGGGTGGGATGGAGGGAAGGAGGGAGCGGGGGAGTTAGGGGCTGAGTGGTGATGGAGGTTGGGATTGAGGGGGGAGGGAGGGGGGAGGGAGTGGGGATTGAGGTGGGAAGGAGGGGGGAGGAAGGGGTTGAGGGGGGAAGTGGGACCTCCCCTTTTCCCAGTACCCCTCTTTCCCCGTTGGGCCCGTCCCCGTATAGTTTCCATTGTAACCGGGAGGGGGGGAGGGAGGGTGGAAGGAGGGGGGAGGGGGAGAGGGATGGAATGGTGGAGGGAGGGGGGAGGGAGTGGGGGAGGGTGGGATGGAGGGAAGGAGGGAGGGGGGGAGTTAGGGGCTGAGTGGTGATGGAGGTTGGGATTGAGGGGGGAGGGAGGGGGGGAGGGAGTGGGGATGGAGGTGGGAAGGAGTGGGGAGGAAGGGGTTGAGGGGAGAAGGGGGGGGGAGGGAGGGAATAGGGGCCCCATGCTGATCTGTGTATGTTAAGTGACTTGCACAACTTTAAAAAACTGGCAGTTGCCTTTCGCAACAATGTTGCAACAATCTCACACAAGCATTGTGACGTCACAAGCTGAAGATGTAAATTTAAAACCGAGCTGATCTCTGATTGGTGCACGGGTGCCATTGTGACATCACGCGCTGAAGCCCCTTCAAGAAAAGGGTTAGAAATGAAAATTTAAACTTTAATATCTCTCTAGCTTTAAAAAGGTAACTTCAATTTGAACGAAAGTACTTACAATAGTTGCCCACGTTAATGGTGAATATGGCGGTACAAAAATCGTAGCGCTTTGGTGTACCTTCAGGGAGGAGTAGGGTTTGTAAGTTATGGACAGAAATTCTTCGGAATCTTCCGTACATACACATATACATACATACATACGGAATGTTGGACCGCAGAGTTTTAGTAGTATACTAGACCGAGTGGGCCCGTTGGGCCCGTCCTCGTAGGGTTTCCATTGTAACCGGGAGGGGAGGAAAGGGGGAGGGTTCGGGGAGGGAAGGGGGAGGGAGGAGGGGAGGGAGGGGAGGGGGGAGGGGGGAAGGGGGGAGGGAGAGGGGAGGGAGGGGGGTAGGGGGGAGGGAGGGGGGAGAGGGGGGGATGGGAGGGGGGAGGGGGGAAGGGAGGAGGGAAGGGGGGAGGGAGAGGGGAGGGAGGTGGGTAGGGGGGAGGGAGGGAGGGGGACCTCCCCTTTTCCCAGTACCCCTCTTTCCCCGTTGGGCCCGTCCTCGTAGGGTTTCCATTGTAACCGGGAGGACGGGAGGGCGGGAAGGGGGAGGGAGGGAGGAGGGAGGTGTGGAGGGAGGAGGGGAGGGGAGGGAGGGGGGAGGGGAGGGAGGGGGGTAGGGGGGAGGGGGAGGGAGAGGGGAGGGGGGAGGGGAGCGGGAAGGGGGGAGGGAGGGGGACCTCCCCTTTTCCCAGTACTCCTCTTTCCCCGTTGGGCCCGTCCTCGTAGGGTTTCCATTGTAACCGGGAGGGGGGAGGGAGGGAGGAGGGAGGTGTGGAGGGAGGAGGGGAGGGTGAGGGAGGGGAGGGGGAGGGGGGAAGAGGGGTAGGGGGGAGGGGAGGGAGGAGGGGAGGGAGGGGGAACTCCCCTTTTCCCAGTACCCCTCTTTCACCGTTGGGCCCGTCCCCGTAGGGTTTCCATTGTAACCGGGAGGGGGGGAGGGAGGGTGGAAGGAGGGGGAGAGGGGTGGAAGGGTGGAGGGAGGGGGGGAGGGAGTGGGGGAGGGTCGGATGGAGGGAAGGAGGGAGGGGTGAGTTAGGGGCTGAGTGGTGATGGAGGTTGGGATTGAGGGGGGAGAGAGTCGGGATGGAGGTGGGAAGGAGGGGGGAGGAAGAGGTTGAGGGGGAAGTGGGACCTCCCCTTTTCCCAGTACCCCTCTTTCCCCCACCACCAAGCCCCCACCGCAACGACCCCTGTTGTCCCCCTACCCAGTCCCCATTCTCAGACCCCCCCCCCATTCTCTTGGAATAAAAAAAAATACTTTTTTAAAAAAAGTGCTTTTTAATTGCTTGTTTTGAAACATTCGCGGTTAAGTGCTTTTTAAAAAAACATTCGCGGTTAAGTGCTGGTTTTGAAACATTCGCGGCTACTTAGTGCTTCTGTCAGTTGCTTTTCGAGGGAGGGAGTAGGGAGGTGTGGAGGGGGGAGGGGAGGGGGAGGGGAGGGGGAGGGGAGGGGGGAAGGGAGGAGGGAGAGGGGAGGGAAGGGGGTAGGGGGGAGGGGTAGGGAGGGGGGAGGGGGGAAGGGGAGGGAGGGGGGAAGGGGAGGGGGAGGGAGGGGGGGAGGGAGAAGGGAGGGAGGGGGGAGGGAGGGGAACCTCCCATTTTCCCAGTACCCCTCTTTCACCATTGGGCCCGTCCTCGTAGGGTTTCCATTGTAACCGGGAGGAGGGGAGGGAGGGAAGGGGGAGGGAGGGAGGGAGGAGGGAGGTGTGGAGGGAGGAGGGGAGGGGGAGGGGAGGGGGGGAGGGGGGAAGGGGGGAGGAGGGAGGGAGAGGGGAGGGAGGGGGGGAGGTAAGGGGGAGAGGGGGGAAGGGGGAGGGAGGGGGATCTCCCCTTTTCCCAGTACCCCTCTTTCCCCGTTGGGCCCGTCCTCGTAGGGTTTCCATTGTAACCGTGAGGAGGGGAGGGAGGGAAGGGGGAGGGAGGGAGGAGGGAGGGGTGGAGGGAGGAGGGGAGGGGAGGGAGGGGGAGGGGAGGGAGGGGGGAGGGGGAGGGAGGGGAAGGGGGGAGGGGAGGGGGAAGGGGGTAGTGAGGGGGACCTCCCCTTTTCCCAGTACCCCTCTTTCCCCGTTGGGCCCGTCCTCGTAGGGTTTCAATTGTAACCGGGAGGGGGGAGAGAGGGTGGAAGGAGGGGGGAGGGGGAGAGGGATGGAAGGGTGGAGGGAGGGGG
Organism: Rhinoraja longicauda; assembly: GCF_053455715.1. Classification (NCBI taxonomy): domain Eukaryota; kingdom Metazoa; phylum Chordata; class Chondrichthyes; order Rajiformes; family Arhynchobatidae; genus Rhinoraja; species Rhinoraja longicauda. The sequence continues at coordinate 45,787 of NW_027601474.1, forward strand.
AGGGATTGGGGGAGGGAGGGATGGAGGGAAGGAGGGAGGGGGGAGTTAGGGGGGAGGGAGTTGGGGAGGAGGGGGGGAGGGAGTGGGGATGGAGGTGGGAAGGAGGGGGGATGAAGGGGTTGAGGGGGGAAGGGGGACCTCCCCTTTTCCCAGTACCCCTCTTTCCCCGTTGGGCCCGTCCCCGTAGGGTTTCCATTGTAACCGGGAGGGGGGAGGGAGGGTGGAAGGAGGGGGGAGGGGGAGAGGGATGGAATGGTGGAGGGAGGGGGGAGGGAGTGGGGGAGGGTGGGATGGAGGGAAGGAGGGAGCGGGGGAGTTAGGGGCTGAGTGGTGATGGAGGTTGGGATTGAGGGGGGAGGGAGGGGGGAGGGAGTGGGGATTGAGGTGGGAAGGAGGGGGGAGGAAGGGGTTGAGGGGGGAAGTGGGACCTCCCCTTTTCCCAGTACCCCTCTTTCCCCGTTGGGCCCGTCCCCGTATAGTTTCCATTGTAACCGGGAGGGGGGGAGGGAGGGTGGAAGGAGGGGGGAGGGGGAGAGGGATGGAATGGTGGAGGGAGGGGGGAGGGAGTGGGGGAGGGTGGGATGGAGGGAAGGAGGGAGGGGGGGAGTTAGGGGCTGAGTGGTGATGGAGGTTGGGATTGAGGGGGGAGGGAGGGGGGGAGGGAGTGGGGATGGAGGTGGGAAGGAGTGGGGAGGAAGGGGTTGAGGGGAGAAGGGGGGGGGAGGGAGGGAATAGGGGCCCCATGCTGATCTGTGTATGTTAAGTGACTTGCACAACTTTAAAAAACTGGCAGTTGCCTTTCGCAACAATGTTGCAACAATCTCACACAAGCATTGTGACGTCACAAGCTGAAGATGTAAATTTAAAACCGAGCTGATCTCTGATTGGTGCACGGGTGCCATTGTGACATCACGCGCTGAAGCCCCTTCAAGAAAAGGGTTAGAAATGAAAATTTAAACTTTAATATCTCTCTAGCTTTAAAAAGGTAACTTCAATTTGAACGAAAGTACTTACAATAGTTGCCCACGTTAATGGTGAATATGGCGGTACAAAAATCGTAGCGCTTTGGTGTACCTTCAGGGAGGAGTAGGGTTTGTAAGTTATGGACAGAAATTCTTCGGAATCTTCCGTACATACACATATACATACATACATACGGAATGTTGGACCGCAGAGTTTTAGTAGTATATAGATAGATAGATAGACTAGACCGAGTGGGCCCGTTGGGCCCGTCCTCGTAGGGTTTCCATTGTAACTGGGAGGATGGGAGGGAGGGAAGTGGGAGGGAGGGAGGAGGGAGGTGTGGAGGGAGCAGGGGAGGGGGAGGGAGGGGGGGAGGGGAGGGTGGAGTGGAGGGGGGAAGGGGGGGAGGGAGGGGGACCTCCCCTTTTCCCAGTACCCCTCTTTCCCCGTTGGGCCCGTCCCCGTAGGGTTTCCATTGTAACGGGGAGGGGGGAGGGGGGGTAGGGGGGAGGGGGAGGGAGGGGGAGGGAGAGGGGAGGGGGAAGGGGGGAGGGAGGGGGACCTCCCCTTTTCCCAGCACTCCTCTTTCCCCGTTGGGCCCGTCCTCGTAGGGTTTCCATTGTAACCGGGAGGGGGGGAGGGAGGGAGGAGGGAGGTGTGGAGGGGAGGGGGAGGGAGGGGGGGAGGGGAGGGGGGAAGAGGGGTAGGGGGGAGGGGAGGGAGGAGGGGAGGGAGGGGGAACTCCCCTTTTCCCAGTACCCCTCTTTCCCCGTTGGGCCCGTCCCCGTAGGGTTTCCATTGTAACCGGGAGGGGGGAGGGAGGGTGGAAGGAGGGGGGAGGGGGAGAGGGGTGGAAGGGTGGAGGGATGGGGGGAGGGAGTGGGGGAGGGTCGGATGGAGGGAAGGAGGGAGGGGTGAGTTAGGGGCCGAGTGGTGATGGAGGTTGAGATTGAGGGGGGAGAGAGTGGGGATGGAGGTGGGAAGGAGGGGGGAGGAAGTGGTTGAGGGGGAAGTGGGACCTCCCCTTTTCCCAGTACCCCTCTTTCCCCCACCACCAAGCCCCCACCGCAACGACCCCTGTTGTCCCCCTACCCAGTCCCCATTCTCAGACCACCCCCCATTCTCTTGGAATAAAAAAAAATGCTTTAAAAAAAAAAGTGCTTTTTAATTGCTTGTTTTGAAACATTCGCGGTTAAGTGCTTTTTTAAAAAACATTCGCGGTTAAGTGCTGGTTTTGAAACATTCGCGGCTACTTAGTGCTTCTGTCAGTTGCTTTTCGAGGGAGGGAGTAGGGAGGTGTGGAGGGGGGAGGGGAGGGGGAGGGAGGGGGGGAGGGGAGGGGGGAAGGGGGGGAGGGAGAGGGGAGGGAAGGGGGTAGAGGGGAGGGGGAGGGAGGGGGGAAGGGGAGGGAGGGGGGAAGGGGAGGGGGAGGGAGGGGGGAGGGAGGGGGGAGGGAGGGGGGAGGGAGGGGAACCTCCCATTTTCCCAGTACCCCTCTTTCCCCATTGGGCCCGTCCTCGTAGGGTTTCCATTGTAACCGGGAGGAGGGGAGGGAGGGAAGGGGGAGGGAGGGAGGAGGGAGGTGTGGAGGGAGGAGGGGAGGGGAGGGGGAGGAGGGAGGGAGAGGGGAGGGAGGGGGGTAGGGGGGGAGGTAAGGGGGAGGGAGGGGGAGGGGAGGGGGGAAGGGGAGGGAGGGGGATCTCCCCTTTTCCCAGTACCCCTCTTTCCCCGTTGGGCCCGTCCTCGTAGGGTTTCCATTGTAACCGGGAGGAGGGGAGGGAGGGAAGGGGGAGGGAGGGAGGAGGGAGGTGTGGAGGGAGGAGGGGAGGGGAGGGAGGGGGAGGGGAGGGAGGGGGGTAGGGGGGAGGGGGAGGGAGGGGAAGGGGGGAGGGGAGGGGGAAGGGGGTAGTGAGGGGGACCTCCCCTTTTCCCAGTACCCCTCTTTCCCCGTTGGGCCCGTCCTCGTAGGGTTTCCATTGTAACCGGGAGGAGGGGAGGGAGGGAAGGGGGAGGGAGGGAGGAGTTAGGGGAGGAGGGGTGAGGGAGGTGGGGAGGGAGTTGGGGAGGAGGGGGGGAGGGAGTGGGGATGGAGGTGGGAAGGAGTGGGGAGGAAGGGGTTGAGGGGGGAAGGGGGGGGAGGGAGGGAATAGGGGCCCCATGCTGATCTGTGTATGTTAAGTGACTCGCACAACTTTAAAAAACTGGCAGTTGCTTTTCGCAACAATGTTGCAAACCATCTCACACAAGCATTGTGACGTCACAAGCTGAAGACCTTGAAAAAAAAGTCAGAAAAAAAATTATGTAAATTTAAAACCGAGCTGATCTCTCATTGGTGCACGGGTGCCATTGTGACATCACGCGCTGAAGCCCCTTCAAGAAAAGGGTTAGAAATGAGAAATTTTAACTTTAATATCTCTCTAGCTTTAAAAAGGTAGCTTCAATTTGAACGAAAGTACTTACAATAGTTGCCCATGTTAATGGTGAATATGGCGGTACAAAAATCGTAGCGCTTTGGTGTACCGTCTGGGAGGAGTAGGGTTTGTAAGTTATGGACAGAAATCTTCGGAATCTTCCGTACAAACATACGGAATCTTCCGTATATACATACGGAATGTTGGACCGCAGAGTTTTAGTAGTATACTAGACCGAGTGGGCCCGTTGGGCCCGTCCTCGTAGGGTTTCCATTGTAACCGGGAGGGGAGGAAAGGGGGAGGGTTGGGGGAGGGAAGGGGGAGGGAGGAGGGGAGGGAGGGGGGAGGGGAGGGGGGGAGGGGGGAGGGAGAGGGGAGGGAGGGAGGGGGGTAGGGGGGAGGGAGGGGGAGAGGGGGGGATGGGAGGGGGGAGGGGAGGGGGGAAGGGAGGAGGGAAGGGGGGGAGGGAGAGGGGAGGGAGGTGGGTAGGGGGGAGGGAGGGAGGGGGACCTCCCCTTTTCCCAGTACCCCTCTTTCCCCGTTGGGCCCGTCCTCGTAGGGTTTCCATTGTAACCGGGAGGAGGGGAGGGCGGGAAGGGGGAGGGAGGGAGGAGGGAGGTGTGGAGGGAGGAGGGGAGGGGAGGGAGGGGGGAGGGGAGGGAGGGGGGTAGGGGGGAGGGGGAGGGAGGGGGAGGGAGAGGGGATGGGGGAGGGGAGGGGGAAGGGGGGAGGGAGGGGGACCTCCCCTTTTCCCAGTACTCCTCTTTCCCCGTTGGGCCCGTCCTCGTAGGGTTTCCATTGTAACCGGGAGGGGGGGAGGGAGGGAGGAGGGAGGTGTGGAGGGAGGTGTGGAGGGAGGAGGGGAGGGGAGGGAGGGGGGAGGGGAGGGAGGGGGGTAGGGGGGAGGGGGAGGGAGGGGGAGGGAGGGGGAGGGAGAGGGGAGGGGGGAGGGGAGGGGGAAGTGGGGAGGGAGGGGGGAGGGAGGAGACCTCTCCTTTTCCCAGTACCCCTCTTTCCCCGTTGGGCCCGTCCCCGTAGGGTTTCCATTGTAACCGGGAGGGGGGGAGGGAGGGTGGAAGGAGGGGGAGAGGGGTGGAAGGGTGGAGGGAGTGGGGGAGGGTCGGATGGAGGGAAGGAGGGAGGGAAGGAGGGAGGGGTGAGTTAGGGGCTGAGTGGTGATGGAGGTTGGGATTGAGGGGGGAGAGAGTGGGGATGGAGGTGGGAAGGAGGGGGGAGGAAGAGGTTGAGGGGGAAGTGGGACCTCCCCTTTTCCCAGTACCCCTCTTTCCCCCACCACCAAGCCCCCACCGCAACGACCCCTGTTGTCCCCCTACCCAGTCCCCATTCTCAGACCCCCCCCCCCATTCTCTTGGAATAAAAAAAAATACTTTAAAAAAAAAAGTGCTTTTTAATTGCTTGTTTTGAAACATTCGCGGTTAAGTGCTTTTTTAAAAAACATTCGCGGTTAAGTGCTGGTTTTGAAACATTCGCGGCTACTTAGTGCTTCTGTCAGTTGCTTTTCGAAACAATGTTGCAACCATCTCACACAAGCATTGGGAGGATGGGAGGGAGGGAAGGGGAGGGAGGGAGGAGGGAGGTGTGGAGGGAGGAGGGGAGGGAGGGGGGAAGGGGAGGGGGGGAAGGGGGCGGGAGAGGGGAGGGAGGGGGGATGGGATGGGGAAGGGGGGAGTGAGGGGGACCTCCCCTTTTCCCAGTACCCCTCTTTCCCCGTTGGGCCCGTCCTCGTAGGGTTTCCATTGTAACCGGGAGGAGGGGAGGGAGGGAAGGGGGAGGGAGGGAGGAGGGAGGTGTGGAGGGAGGGGAGGGGGAGGGAGGGGGGAGGGGAGGGGGAAGGGGGGGAGGGGGGAGGGAGAGGGGGAGGGAGGGGGGAGGGGGGTGAGGGGGGAGGGAGAGGGGTAGGGGGGGGAGGGGAGGGGGAAGGGGAGGGAGGGGGACCTCCCCTTTTCCCAGTACCCCTCTTTCCCCGTTGGGCCCGTCCTCGTAGGGTTTCCATTGTAACCGGGAGGAGGGGAGGGAGGGAAGGGGGAGGGAGGGAGGTGTGGAGGGTGGAGGGGGAGGGAGGGGGGAGGGGAGGGGGGAAGGGGGGGAGGGTGGGGGGGTGGAGGTGGGAAGGAGTGGGGAGGAAGGGGTTGAGGGGGGAAGGGGGGGGAGGGAGGGAATAGGGGCCCCATGCTGATCTGTGTATGTTAAGTGACTCGCACAACTTTAAAAAACTGGCAGTTGCTTTTCGCAACAATGTTGCAACCATCTCACACAAGCATTGTGACGTCACAAGCTGAAGACCTTGAAAAAAAAGGTCAGAAAAAAAATTATGTAAATTTAAAGTAGTAAACACCCAATAGCAGCCGCTTGTCCATCGCGAGCTGATCTCTCATTGGTGCACGGGTGCCATTGTGACATCACGCGCTGAAGCCCCTTCAAGAAAAGGGTTAGAAATGAAAAATTTAAACTTTAATATCTCTCTAGCTTTAAAAAGGTAGCTTCAATTTGAACGAAAGTACTTACAATAGTTGCCCATTTTAATGGTGAATACGGCGGTTCAAAAATCGTAGCGCTTTGGTGTACCGTCTGGGAGGAGTAGGGTTTGGCCCCTTCAAGAAAAGTGTTAGAAATGAAAATTTAAACTTTAATATCTCTCTAGCTTTAAAAAGGTAGCTTCAATTTGAACGAAAGTACTTACAATAGTTGCCCATGTTAATGGTGAATATGGCGGTACAAAAATCGTAGCGCTTTGGTGTACCGTCTGGGAGGAGCAGGGTTTGTAAGTTATGGACAGAAATTCTTCGGAATCTTCCGTATATACACACATACACACATACATACGGAATGTTGGACCGCAGAGTTTTAGTAGTATACTAGACCGAGTGGGCCCGTTGGGCCCGTCCTCGTAGGGTTTCCATTGTAACCGGGAGGGGAGGAAAGGGGGAGGGTTGGGGGAGGGAGGAGGGGAGGGAGGGGGGTAGGGGGAGGGAGGGGGGAGAGGGGGGATGGGAGGGGGGAGGGGAGGGGGGAAGGGAGGAGGGAAGGGGGGGAGGGAGAGGGGAGGGAGGTGGGTAGGGGGGAGGGAGGGAGGGGGACCTCCCCTTTTCCCAGTACCCCTCTTTCCCCGTTGGGCCCGTCCTCGTAGGGTTTCCATTGTAACCGGGAGGAGGGGAGGGCGGGAAGGGGGAGGGCGGGAGGAGGGAGGTGTGGAAGGAGGAGGGGAGGGGAGGGAGGGGGGAGGGGAGGGAGGGGGGTAGGGGGGAGGGGGAGGGAGAGGGGGAAGGGGAGGGGGGAGGGAGGGGGACCTCCCCTTTTCCCAGTACTCCTCTTTCCCCGTTGGGCCCGTCCTCGTAGGGTTTCAAGGAAGGGGGAGAGGGATGGAAGGGTGGAGGGAGGGGGGGAGGGATTGGGGAGGGAGGGATGGAGGGAGGGGGGAGTTAGGGGGGAGGGGGGAGGGAGTTGGGGAGGGAGGAGGAGGGGAGGGAGTGGGGATGGAGGTGGGAAGGAGGGGGGATGAAGGGGTTGAGGGGGGAAGGGGGACCTCCCCTTTTCCCAGTACCCCTCTTTCCCCGTTGGGCCCGTCCTCATAGGGTTTCCATTGTAACCGGGAGGGGGGGAGGGAGGGAGGTGTGGAGGGAGGAGGGGGGCGGGAGGGAGGGTGGGAGGGGAGGGGGGAAGGGGAGGGGGGAAGGGGGTAGGGGGGAGGGGAGGGAGGGGGATCTCCTCTTTTCCCAGTACCCCTCTTTCCCCGTTGGGCCCGTCCCCGTAGGGTTTCCATTGTAACCGGGAGGGGGGGAGGGAGGGTGGAAGGAGGGGGGAGGGGGAGAGGGATGGAAGGGTGGAGGGAGGGGGGAGGGATTGGGGGAGGGTGGGATGGAGGGAAGGAGGGAGAGGGGGAGTTAGGGGCTGAGTGGTGATGGAGGTTGGGATTGAGGGGGAGAGAGTGGGGATGGAGGTGGGAAGGAGGGGGGAGGAAGAGGTTGAGGGGGAAGTGGGACCTCCCCTTTTCCCAGTACCCCTCTTTCCCCCACCACCAAGCCCCCACCGCAACGACCCCTGTTGTCCCCCTCCCCAGTCCCCATTCTCAGACCCCCCCCCCATTCTCTTGGAATAAAAAAAAATACTTTAAAAAAAATAAGTGCTTTTTAATTGCTTGTTTTGAAACATTCGCGGTTAAGTGCTTTTTAAAAAAACATTCGCGGTTAAGTGCTGGTTTTGAAACATTCGCGGCTACTTAGTGCTTCTGTCAGTTGCTTTTCGAAACAATGTTGCAACCATCTCACACAAGCATTGGGAGGATGGGAGGGAGGGAAGGGGAGGGAGGGAGGGAAGGGGAGGGAGGGAGGAGGGAGGTGTGGAGGGAGGAGGGGAGGGAGGGGGGAAGGGGAGGGGGGAAGGGGGCGGGAGAGGGGACGGAGGGGGGATGGGATGGGGAAGGGGGGAGGGAGGGGGACCTCCCCTTTTCCCAGTACCCCTCTTTCCCCGTTGGGCCCGTCCTCGTAGGGTTTCCATTGTAACCGGGAGGAGGGGAGGGAGGGAAGGGGGAGGGAGGAGGGAGGTGTGGAGGGAGGGGAGGGGGAGGGAGGGGGGAGGGGAGGGGGAAGGGGGGGGAGGGGGAGGGAGAGGGGGAGGGAGGGGGGCGGGGGGAAGGTGGGTGAGGGGGGAGGGAGAGGGGTAGGGGGGGAGGGGAGGGGAAGGGGAGGGAGGGGGACCTCCCCTTTTCCCAGTACCCCTCTTTCCCCGTTGGGCCCATCCTCGTAGGGTTTCCATTGTAACCGGGAGGAGGGGAGGGAGGGAAGGGGGAGGGAGGGAGGTGTGGAGGGTGGAGGGGGAGGGAGGGGGGAGGGGAGGGGGGAAGGGGGGGAGGGAGGGGGGGTGGAGGTGGGAAGGAGTGGGGAGGAAGGGGTTGAGGGGGGAAGGGGGGGAGGGAGGGAATAGGGGCCCCATGCTGATCTGTGTAAGTTAAGTGACTCGCACAACTTTAAAAAACTGGCAGTTGCTTTTCGCAACAATGTTGCAACATCTCACACAAGCATTGTGACGTCACAAGCTGAAGACCTTGAAAAAAAAGGTCAGAAAAAAAATCATGTAAATTTAAAGTAGTAAACACCCAATAGCAGCTGCTTGTCCATCGCGAGCTGATCTCTCATTGGTGCACGGGTGCCATTGTGACATCACGCGCTGAAGCCCCTTCAAGAAAAGGGTTAGAAATGAAAATTTAAACTTTAATATCTCTCTAGCTTTAAAAAGGTAGCTTCAATTTGAACGAAAGTACTTACAATAGTTGCCCAGGTTAATGGTGAATATGGCGGTACAAAAATCGTAGCGCTTTGGTGTACCGTCAGGGAGGAGTAGGGTTTGTAAGTTATGGACAGAAACTCTTCGGAATCTTTGCGTACATACACATATACATCCATACATACGGAATGTTGGACCGCAGAGTTTTAGTAGTATATAGACTAGACCGAGTGGGCCCGTTGGGCCCGTCCTCGTAGGGTTTCCATTGTAACCGGGAGGGGAGGAAAGGGGGAGGGTTGGGGGAGGGAAGGGGGAGGGAGGAGGGGAGGGAGGGGGGGAGGGGAGGGGGGAGGGAGAGGGGAGGGAGGGGGGTAGGGGGGAGGGAGGGGGGAGAGGGGGGGGATGGGAGGGGGGAGGGGAGGGGGGAAGGGAGGAGGGAAGGGGGGGAGGGAGAGGGGAGGGAGGTGGGTAGGGGGGAGGGAGGGAGGGGGACCTCCCCTTTTCCCAGTACCCCTCTTTCCCCGTTGGGCCCGTCCTCGTAGGGTTTCCATTGTAACCGGGAGGAGGGGAGGGCGGGAAGGGGGAGGGAGGGAGGAGGGAGGTGTGGAGGGAGGAGGGGAGGGGAGGGAGGGGGGAGGGGAGGGAGGGGGGTAGGGGGGAGGGGGAGGGAGGGGGAGGGAGAGGGGATGGGGGAGGGGAGGGGGAAGGGGGGAGGGAGGGGGACCTCCCCTTTTCCCAGTACCCCTCTTTCCCCGTTGGGCCCGTCCTCGTAGGGTTTCCATTGTAACCGGGAGGGGGGGAGGGAGGGAGGAGGGAGGTGTGGAGGGAGGTGTGGAGGGAGGAGGGGAGGGGGAGGGAGGGGGGGAGGGGAGGGGGAGGGGGAAGAGGGGTAGGGGGGAGGGGAGGGAGGAGGGGAGGGAGGGGAACTCCCCTTTTCCCAGTACCCCTCTTTCCCCGTTGGGCCCGTCCCCGTAGGGTTTCCATTGTAACCGGGAGGGGGGGAGGGAGGGTGGAAGGAGGGGGAGATGGGTGGAAGGGTGGAGGGAGGGGGGGAGGGAGTGGGGGAGGGTCGGATGGAGGGAAGGAGGGAGGGGTGAGTTAGGGGCTGAGTGGTGATGGAGGTTGGGATTGAGGGGGGAGAGAGTGGGGATGGAGGTGGGAAGGAGGGGGGAGGAAGAGGTTGAGGGGGAAGTGGGACCTCCCCTTTTCCCAGTACCCCTCTTTCTCCCACCACCAAGCCCCCACCGCAACGACCCCTGTTGTCCCCCTCCCCAGTCCCCATTCTCAGACCCCCCCCATTCTCTTGGAATAAAAAAAAATACTTTAAAAAAAAAAGTGCTTTTTAATTGCTTGTTTTGAAACATTCGCGGTTAAGTGCTTTTTTAAAAAACATTCGCGGTTAAGTGCTGGTTTTGAAACATTCGCGGCTACTTAGTGCTTCTGTCAGTTGCTTTTCGAGGGAGGGAGTAGGGAGGTGTGGAGGGGGGAGGGGAGGGGGAGGGAGGGGGGAGGGGAGGGGGGAAGGGGGGAGGGAGAGGGGAGGGAAGGGGGTAGGGGGGAGGGGGAGGGAGGGGGGAGGGGGGAAGGGGAGGGAGGGGGGAAGGGGAGGGGGAGGGAGGGGGGGAGGGAGAAGGGAGGGAGGGGGGAGTGAGGGGGGAGGGAGGGGAACCTCCCATTTTCCCAGTACCCCTCTTTCCCCATTGGGCCCGTCCTCGTAGGGTTTCCATTTTAACCGGGAGGAGGGGAGGGAGGGTGGAAGGAGGGGGGAGGGGGAGAGGGATGGAATGGTGGAGGGAGGGGGGAGGGAGTGGGGGAGGGTGGGATGGAGGGAAGGAGGGAGGGGGGGAGTTAGGGGCTGAGTGGTGAAAGAGGTTGGGATTGAGGGGGGAGGGAGGGGGGAGGGAGTGGGGATGGAGGTGAGAAGGAGGGGGGAGGAAGGGGTTGAGGGGGGAAGTGGGACCTCCCCTTTTCCCAGTACCCCTCTTTCCCCCACCACCAAGCCCCCTCCGCAACGACCCCTGTTGTCCCCCTCCCCAGTCCCCATTCTCAGACCCCCCCCACCCCCCATTCTCTCTCTCCCCCAGACACACTCTCAGTGCTTTTTTCGAAACACTTGCCCCAGTGGCCCACGAGCATAGGGGCCCAATGCTAATCTGTGTATGATAAGTGACTTGCAATAAAAAAAAATACTTTAAAAAAAGATAAGTGCTTTTTAAGTGCTTGTTTTGAAACATTCACGGTCACATAGTGCTTCTCACTGCGATCTGTTAGTGGTGCTTTTCGAAACAATGTAGCACCCATCTCAAACAAGCATTGGGAGGATGGGAGGGAGGGAAGGGGAGGAAGGGAGGAGAGAGGTGTGGAGGGAGGGGGGAAGGGGAGGGGGAACGGGGGGGAGGGAGAGGGGAGGGAGGGGGGATGGGATGGGGGAAGGGGGGAGGGAGGGGGACCTCCCCTTTTCCCAGTACCCCTCTTTCCCCGTTGGGCCCGTCCTCGTAGGGTTTCCATTGTAACCGGGAGGAGGGGAGGGAGGGAGGAGGAGGTGTGGAGGGAGGAGGGGAGGGGGGGAGGGGAGGGGGAGGGAGAGGGTTAGGGGGGAGGGGGAGGGGGGAGGGGAGGGGGGAAGGGGAGGGAGGGGGACCTCCCCTTTTCCCAGTACCCCTCTTTCCCCGTTGGGCCCGTCCCCGTAGGGTTTCCTTTGTAACCAGAAGGGGGGGAGGGAGGGTGGAAGGAGGGGGGAGGGGGAGAGGGATGGAAGGGTGGAGGGAGGGGGGGAGGATGGAGGGAAGGAGGGAGGGGGGGGGAGTTAGGGGAGGAGGGGTGAGGGAGGTGGGGAGGGAGTTGGGGATGAGGGGGGGAGGGAGTGGGGATGGAGGTGGGAAGGAGTGGGGAGGAAGGGGTTGAGGGGGGAAGGGGGGGAGGGAGGGAATAGGGGCCCCATGCTGATCTGTGTATGTTAAGTGACTTGCACAACTTTAAAAAACTGGCAGTTGCTTTTCGCAACAATGTTGCAACAATCTCACACAAGCATTGTGACGTCACAAGCTGAAGATGTAAATTTAAAACCGAGCTGATCTCTCATTGGTGCACGGGTGCCATTGTGACATCACGCACTGAAGCCCCTTCAAGAAAAGGGTTAGAAATGAAAATTTATACTTTAATATCTCTCTAGCTTTAAAAAGGTAGCTTCAATTTGAACGAAAGTACTTACAATAGTTGCCCATGTTAATGGTGAATACGGCGGTACAAAAATCGTAGCGCTTTGGTGTACCGTCTGGGAGGAGTAGGGTTTGGACCCTTCAAGAAAAGTGTTAGAAATGAAAATTTAAACTTTAATATCTCTCTAGCTTTAAAAAGGTAGCTTCAATTTGAACGAAAGTACTTACAACAGTTGCCCACGTCAATGGTGAATACGGCGGTACAAAAATCGTAGCGCTTTGGTGTACCGTCTGGGAGGAGCAGGGTTTGTAAGTTATGGACAGAAATCTTCGGAATCTTCCGTATATACATACGGAATCTTCCGTATATACATACGGAATGTTGGACCGCAGAGTTTTAGTATTATACTAGACCGAGTGGGCCCGTTGGGCCCGTCCTCGTAGGGTTTCCATTGTAACCGGGAGGGGAGGAAAGGGGGAGGGTTAGGGGAGGGAAGGGGGAGGGAGGAGGGGAGGGAGGGGAGGGGGGAGGGGGGAAGGGGGGAGGGAGAGGGGAGGGAGGGGGGTAGGGGGGAGGGAGGGGGGAGAGGGGGGGATGGGAGGGGGGAGGGGGGAAGGGAGGAGGGAAGGGGGGAGGGAGAGGGGAGGGAGGTGGGTAGGGGGGAGGGAGGGAGGGGGACCTCCCCTTTTCCCAGTACCCCTCTTTCCCCGTTGGGCCCGTCCTCGTAGGGTTTCCATTGTAACCGGGAGGACGGGAGGGCGGGAAGGGGGAGGGAGGGAGGAGGGAGGTGTGGAGGGAGGAGGGGAGGGGAGGGAGGGGGGAGGGGAGGGAGGGGGGTAGGGGGGAGGGGGAGGGAGAGGGGAGGGGGGAGGGGAGCGGGAAGGGGGGAGGGAGGGGGACCTCCCCTTTTCCCAGTACTCCTCTTTCCCCGTTGGGCCCGTCCTCGTAGGGTTTCCATTGTAACCGGGAGGGGGGAGGGAGGGAGGAGGGAGGTGTGGAGGGAGGAGGGGAGGGTGAGGGAGGGGAGGGGGAGGGGGGAAGAGGGGTAGGGGGGAGGGGAGGGAGGAGGGGAGGGAGGGGGAACTCCCCTTTTCCCAGTACCCCTCTTTCACCGTTGGGCCCGTCCCCGTAGGGTTTCCATTGTAACCGGGAGGGGGGGAGGGAGGGTGGAAGGAGGGGGAGAGGGGTGGAAGGGTGGAGGGAGGGGGGGAGGGAGTGGGGGAGGGTCGGATGGAGGGAAGGAGGGAGGGGTGAGTTAGGGGCTGAGTGGTGATGGAGGTTGGGATTGAGGGGGGAGAGAGTCGGGATGGAGGTGGGAAGGAGGGGGGAGGAAGAGGTTGAGGGGGAAGTGGGACCTCCCCTTTTCCCAGTACCCCTCTTTCCCCCACCACCAAGCCCCCACCGCAACGACCCCTGTTGTCCCCCTACCCAGTCCCCATTCTCAGACCCCCCCCCCATTCTCTTGGAATAAAAAAAAATACTTTTTTAAAAAAAGTGCTTTTTAATTGCTTGTTTTGAAACATTCGCGGTTAAGTGCTTTTTAAAAAAACATTCGCGGTTAAGTGCTGGTTTTGAAACATTCGCGGCTACTTAGTGCTTCTGTCAGTTGCTTTTCGAGGGAGGGAGTAGGGAGGTGTGGAGGGGGGAGGGGAGGGGGAGGGGAGGGGGAGGGGAGGGGGGAAGGGAGGAGGGAGAGGGGAGGGAAGGGGGTAGGGGGGAGGGGTAGGGAGGGGGGAGGGGGGAAGGGGAGGGAGGGGGGAAGGGGAGGGGGAGGGAGGGGGGGAGGGAGAAGGGAGGGAGGGGGGAGGGAGGGGAACCTCCCATTTTCCCAGTACCCCTCTTTCACCATTGGGCCCGTCCTCGTAGGGTTTCCATTGTAACCGGGAGGAGGGGAGGGAGGGAAGGGGGAGGGAGGGAGGGAGGAGGGAGGTGTGGAGGGAGGAGGGGAGGGGGAGGGGAGGGGGGGAGGGGGGAAGGGGGGAGGAGGGAGGGAGAGGGGAGGGAGGGGGGGAGGTAAGGGGGAGAGGGGGGAAGGGGGAGGGAGGGGGATCTCCCCTTTTCCCAGTACCCCTCTTTCCCCATTGGGCCCGTCCTCGTAGGGTTTCCATTGTAACCGTGAGGAGGGGAGGGAGGGAAGGGGGAGGGAGGGAGGAGGGAGGGGTGGAGGGAGGAGGGGAGGGGAGGGAGGGGGAGGGGAGGGAGGGGGGAGGGGGAGGGAGGGGAAGGGGGGAGGGGAGGGGGAAGGGGGTAGTGAGGGGGACCTCCCCTTTTCCCAGTACCCCTCTTTCCCCGTTGGGCCCGTCCTCGTAGGGTTTCAATTGTAACCGGGAGGGGGGAGAGAGGGTGGAAGGAGGGGGGAGGGGGAGAGGGATGGAAGGGTGGAGGGAGGGGGAGGGATTGGGGGAGGGAGGGATGGAGGGAAGGAGGGAGGGGGGAGTTAGGGGGGAGGGAGTTGGGGAGGAGGGGGGGAGGGAGTGGGGATGGAGGTGGGAAGGAGGGGGGATGAAGGGGTTGAGGGGGGAAGGGGGACCTCCCCTTTTCCCAGTACCCCTCTTTCCCCGTTGGGCCCGTCCCCGTAGGGTTTCCATTGTAACCGGGAGGGGGGAGGGAGGGTGGAAGGAGGGGGGAGGGGGAGAGGGATGGAATGGTGGAGGGAGGGGGGAGGGAGTGGGGGAGGGTGGGATGGAGGGAAGGAGGGAGCGGGGGAGTTAGGGGCTGAGTGGTGATGGAGGTTGGGATTGAGGGGGGAGGGAGGGGGGAGGGAGTGGGGATTGAGGTGGGAAGGAGGGGGGAGGAAGGGGTTGAGGGGGGAAGTGGGACCTCCCCTTTTCCCAGTACCCCTCTTTCCCCGTTGGGCCCGTCCCCGTATAGTTTCCATTGTAACCGGGAGGGGGGGAGGGAGGGTGGAAGGAGGGGGGAGGGGGAGAGGGATGGAATGGTGGAGGGAGGGGGGAGGGAGTGGGGGAGGGTGGGATGGAGGGAAGGAGGGAGGGGGGGAGTTAGGGGCTGAGTGGTGATGGAGGTTGGGATTGAGGGGGGAGGGAGGGGGGGAGGGAGTGGGGATGGAGGTGGGAAGGAGTGGGGAGGAAGGGGTTGAGGGGAGAAGGGGGGGGGAGGGAGGGAATAGGGGCCCCATGCTGATCTGTGTATGTTAAGTGACTTGCACAACTTTAAAAAACTGGCAGTTGCCTTTCGCAACAATGTTGCAACAATCTCACACAAGCATTGTGACGTCACAAGCTGAAGATGTAAATTTAAAACCGAGCTGATCTCTGATTGGTGCACGGGTGCCATTGTGACATCACGCGCTGAAGCCCCTTCAAGAAAAGGGTTAGAAATGAAAATTTAAACTTTAATATCTCTCTAGCTTTAAAAAGGTAACTTCAATTTGAACGAAAGTACTTACAATAGTTGCCCACGTTAATGGTGAATATGGCGGTACAAAAATCGTAGCGCTTTGGTGTACCTTCAGGGAGGAGTAGGGTTTGTAAGTTATGGACAGAAATTCTTCGGAATCTTCCGTACATACACATATACATACATACATACGGAATGTTGGACCGCAGAGTTTTAGTATTATACTAGACCGAGTGGGCCCGTTGGGCCCGTCCTCGTAGGGTTTCCATTGTAACCGGGAGGGGAGGAAAGGGGGAGGGTTAGGGGAGGGAAGGGGGAGGGAGGAGGGGAGGGAGGGGAGGGGGGAGGGGGGAAGGGGGGAGGGAGAGGGGAGGGAGGGGGGTAGGGGGGAGGGAGGGGGGAGAGGGGGGGATGGGAGGGGGGAGGGGGGAAGGGAGGAGGGAAGGGGGGAGGGAGAGGGGAGGGAGGTGGGTAGGGGGGAGGGAGGGAGGGGGACCTCCCCTTTTCCCAGTACCCCTCTTTCCCCGTTGGGCCCGTCCTCGTAGGGTTTCCATTGTAACCGGGAGGACGGGAGGGCGGGAAGGGGGAGGGAGGGAGGAGGGAGGTGTGGAGGGAGGAGGGGAGGGGAGGGAGGGGGGAGGGGAGGGAGGGGGGTAGGGGGGAGGGGGAGGGAGAGGGGAGGGGGGAGGGGAGCGGGAAGGGGGGAGGGAGGGGGACCTCCCCTTTTCCCAGTACTCCTCTTTCCCCGTTGGGCCCGTCCTCGTAGGGTTTCCATTGTAACCGGGAGGGGGGAGGGAGGGAGGAGGGAGGTGTGGAGGGAGGAGGGGAGGGTGAGGGAGGGGAGGGGGAGGGGGGAAGAGGGGTAGGGGGGAGGGGAGGGAGGAGGGGAGGGAGGGGGAACTCCCCTTTTCCCAGTACCCCTCTTTCACCGTTGGGCCCGTCCCCGTAGGGTTTCCATTGTAACCGGGAGGGGGGGAGGGAGGGTGGAAGGAGGGGGAGAGGGGTGGAAGGGTGGAGGGAGGGGGGGAGGGAGTGGGGGAGGGTCGGATGGAGGGAAGGAGGGAGGGGTGAGTTAGGGGCTGAGTGGTGATGGAGGTTGGGATTGAGGGGGGAGAGAGTCGGGATGGAGGTGGGAAGGAGGGGGGAGGAAGAGGTTGAGGGGGAAGTGGGACCTCCCCTTTTCCCAGTACCCCTCTTTCCCCCACCACCAAGCCCCCACCGCAACGACCCCTGTTGTCCCCCTACCCAGTCCCCATTCTCAGACCCCCCCCCCATTCTCTTGGAATAAAAAAAAATACTTTTTTAAAAAAAGTGCTTTTTAATTGCTTGTTTTGAAACATTCGCGGTTAAGTGCTTTTTAAAAAAACATTCGCGGTTAAGTGCTGGTTTTGAAACATTCGCGGCTACTTAGTGCTTCTGTCAGTTGCTTTTCGAGGGAGGGAGTAGGGAGGTGTGGAGGGGGGAGGGGAGGGGGAGGGGAGGGGGAGGGGAGGGGGGAAGGGAGGAGGGAGAGGGGAGGGAAGGGGGTAGGGGGGAGGGGTAGGGAGGGGGGAGGGGGGAAGGGGAGGGAGGGGGGAAGGGGAGGGGGAGGGAGGGGGGGAGGGAGAAGGGAGGGAGGGGGGAGGGAGGGGAACCTCCCATTTTCCCAGTACCCCTCTTTCACCATTGGGCCCGTCCTCGTAGGGTTTCCATTGTAACCGGGAGGAGGGGAGGGAGGGAAGGGGGAGGGAGGGAGGGAGGAGGGAGGTGTGGAGGGAGGAGGGGAGGGGGAGGGGAGGGGGGGAGGGGGGAAGGGGGGAGGAGGGAGGGAGAGGGGAGGGAGGGGGGGAGGTAAGGGGGAGAGGGGGGAAGGGGGAGGGAGGGGGATCTCCCCTTTTCCCCAGTACCCCTCTTTCCCCGTTGGGCCCGTCCTCGTAGGGTTTCCATTGTAACCGTGAGGAGGGGAGGGAGGGAAGGGGGAGGGAGGGAGGAGGGAGGGGTGGAGGGAGGAGGGGAGGGGAGGGAGGGGGAGGGGAGGGAGGGGGGAGGGGGAGGGAGGGGAAGGGGGGAGGGGAGGGGGAAGGGGGTAGTGAGGGGGACCTCCCCTTTTCCCAGTACCCCTCTTTCCCCGTTGGGCCCGTCCTCGTAGGGTTTCAATTGTAACCGGGAGGGGGGAGAGAGGGTGGAAGGAGGGGGGAGGGGGAGAGGGATGGAAGGGTGGAGGGAGGGGGAGGGATTGGGGGAGGGAGGGATGGAGGGAAGGAGGGAGGGGGGAGTTAGGGGGGAGGGAGTTGGGGAGGAGGGGGGGAGGGAGTGGGGATGGAGGTGGGAAGGAGGGGGGATGAAGGGGTTGAGGGGGGAAGGGGGACCTCCCCTTTTCCCAGTACCCCTCTTTCCCCGTTGGGCCCGTCCCCGTAGGGTTTCCATTGTAACCGGGAGGGGGGAGGGAGGGTGGAAGGAGGGGGGAGGGGGAGAGGGATGGAATGGTGGAGGGAGGGGGGAGGGAGTGGGGGAGGGTGGGATGGAGGGAAGGAGGGAGCGGGGGAGTTAGGGGCTGAGTGGTGATGGAGGTTGGGATTGAGGGGGGAGGGAGGGGGGAGGGAGTGGGGATTGAGGTGGGAAGGAGGGGGGAGGAAGGGGTTGAGGGGGGAAGTGGGACCTCCCCTTTTCCCAGTACCCCTCTTTCCCCGTTGGGCCCGTCCCCGTATAGTTTCCATTGTAACCGGGAGGGGGGGAGGGAGGGTGGAAGGAGGGGGGAGGGGGAGAGGGATGGAATGGTGGAGGGAGGGGGGAGGGAGTGGGGGAGGGTGGGATGGA
Organism: Rhinoraja longicauda; assembly: GCF_053455715.1. Taxonomy (NCBI): domain Eukaryota; kingdom Metazoa; phylum Chordata; class Chondrichthyes; order Rajiformes; family Arhynchobatidae; genus Rhinoraja; species Rhinoraja longicauda. Next base: position 63,714 of record NW_027601474.1, read on the forward strand.
GGGAAGGAGGGAGGGGGGGAGTTAGGGGCTGAGTGGTGATGGAGGTTGGGATTGAGGGGGGAGGGAGGGGGGGAGGGAGTGGGGATGGAGGTGGGAAGGAGTGGGGAGGAAGGGGTTGAGGGGAGAAGGGGGGGGGAGGGAGGGAATAGGGGCCCCATGCTGATCTGTGTATGTTAAGTGACTTGCACAACTTTAAAAAACTGGCAGTTGCCTTTCGCAACAATGTTGCAACAATCTCACACAAGCATTGTGACGTCACAAGCTGAAGATGTAAATTTAAAACCGAGCTGATCTCTGATTGGTGCACGGGTGCCATTGTGACATCACGCGCTGAAGCCCCTTCAAGAAAAGGGTTAGAAATGAAAATTTAAACTTTAATATCTCTCTAGCTTTAAAAAGGTAACTTCAATTTGAACGAAAGTACTTACAATAGTTGCCCACGTTAATGGTGAATATGGCGGTACAAAAATCGTAGCGCTTTGGTGTACCTTCAGGGAGGAGTAGGGTTTGTAAGTTATGGACAGAAATTCTTCGGAATCTTCCGTACATACACATATACATACATACATACGGAATGTTGGACCGCAGAGTTTTAGTAGTATATAGATAGATAGATAGATAGATAGATAGATAGATAGATAGATAGATAGATAGATAGATAGATAGATAGATAGATAGATATAGATAGATAGATAGATACTGATGGACTGTACAAGTCATCCATACAATTTCACCAAGAATTCAGAAGAAACTTGTTGCATAGGGATATGCTGAAGAGAGCTTATATTTAAGTCAAGTCAAGTCAAGTCAATTTTATTTGTATAGCACATTTAAAAACAACCCACGTTGACCAAAGTGCTATACATCTGATTAGGTACTAAGGTATTAGGTATTAAGTCTGAAAAAAGGTCCCGAACCAAAACATCGCCTATCCATGCTCTCCAGAGATGCTGCCTGACCCAGTTATTCCAGCACTTTGTGTTTTTTTAATAAACCAACATCTGCAGTTCTTTGTGTCTTACATTTCAGAAACGCAAAAGAGAAATTTAATTTTGTACGAACTAGTGGCCTATCTTGGAGTGGAGCCAGTGATAATGCTGAATACCCTGCTTCTGTGCCAATTATCCGATGCAGTGGCCGAGGTAACAGTTGCCGATATTGCCTTGTCCTTTGCTGCCCTCTTCAGAGCTGTCAAAGAAATTCACTTTAAAATGGAAACCCATACTAGCCACATCTGCCTTGCATCTCCACACATTCTTTTCTATTTGCTTTACGATTGGTCAGTGCTATCGGGAGGAGCTATTATCTGACAATCACAGTCCATTTGATTCACATCCAAAATACCTCTCAGACAAATCAAGGACCTAATTTTTTATCATTTTGAATCAAAAGCATAGCTTGAATATAGATTTTAATTATTTTCTTAAATTACAAATACCTCTCAACCTACTATCACAATTCTTGTTCAATTAAGTCATAAATGTAACAAAGTTATGCTGCACATTAAAGCCATCTGAACTTCAACACTATAACAAAATCTAATACACTGCCTATGTGAAAAATCTAAAAGGGGAAAAAATGCTGCAATATTTAGGTCAGGCTGCATCTCTATTGATAAAAAAATGACCTATACTATCACCTAATGAATACCATGTGCTTCATTGTATGCTTCTTATCCAGTCATCGTGATTAGCTCAAGTAAAAAATAAAAATGAAATTCTAGACACTGGGAATCCAAAATAAAACAAAAGAAAATGCTGCAACAACCCATCAGGTCAGGCAGCAACTGTATCATGATAATGATCTCTGGCCTGAAACATCACCGTTGCTCTTTCCACACTGCCTGACCCTTATCGAAACATATAAGATTATTAAGGGGTTGGACACGTTAAAGGCAGGAAACATGTTCCCAATGTTGGGGGAATCCAGAACAAGGGGCCACAGTTTAAGAATAAGGGGTAGGCCATTTAGAACTGAGACGAGGGAAAAAAAGATTCAGTCAGAGAGTTGTGAATCTGTGGAATTCTCTGCCTCAGAAGGCAGTGGAGGCCAATTCTCTGAATCCATTCAAGAGAGAGCTAGATAGAGCTCTTAAGGATAGCGGAGTCAGGCAGTATGGGGAGAAGGCAGGAACGGGGTACTGATTAAGAATGATCAGCCATGATCACATTGAATGGCAGTGCTGGCTCGAAGGGCCGAATGGCCTCCTCCTGCACCTATTGTCTATTGACCCTTAATGAACTCCAGTGCACCTGGCTTAATAGTGTAGTATGAAATGCCAAATCTGTGGCAAGGTGAAGCTCAATAATAATGAGAAAGTAGCTAAATTTCTGGAATGCATTAAACTGTCAAAAATGCCAGTCCTTACAATAGTGTTTTTATTTGTAATATGTATTGAACAGAACAATTTTTACTTACAGATGTTACACGGACACGTAAATACAATAAACACGGATAAATAACAATAAACATTTTGATCATTTAATAACCGCAATACGTGTGCAAAAAAGAGTCCCTAGTGCAACCTAAGGCACCGTCCATTGCAGTTCAGAACTGCTGTGATTGGTATCCTCTAGTGTTCAACAGCCTGATGGTTGCTGGATAATATTAGCAAAACAATTCTGTGGTGGACCTGAAGTTCAGAACACAGATTTGCAGTGACTGTGCTGCCCTTCCCTGAACCAAAAGCCCTTGCATCCCCCCCTATTTCCAGGTAAACTAACATAGTCAAGTCTAAAAATATCATTAATAATGACTATGGACTGCAGATAAGAACACACATCCATCTCACTTGTACGTCTCCCAAAATCTGACAGGGGCAGATGACAGGAGTCAGCCAGGGTCTCCTCGGCCGGCCAGAGTTCGGGGAAACGAGAGGACCGACAGACCTCCATGTCGGGCTGGGGACCCGGGTGACTCAGTGAGCCGCGGGCCAGGAGTATCCCGGCCTGTCGTGCCAAGCCCACCCCAGCAGGCCCGGCTTGGCAGCCGCAGGGCTCCAAGCCACCTGTCGACAAGACCCGCGGGTAACTGCTGAGAGCGAGGAGGCACCCGTCAGTCAGCGTAGGTGAACTGTCGAGAGTGAGGTGGACCGCCTAGGCAGGGCTACCCGGCAGGGTGCCGCCGAGAACGAAGGGGTTCACTGTGGAGTGGGAGCTCCCCCAAGAACGAAGTGGGTCTGCAGCCATGTGTGGCGGCAGGCAGAAGACAGGACTGTTCGTTGAATTTTTGTAACTTTGTCGACACCAGAAACGCGGCAACACTTGTGGTACCGCCTTGGTGAGGTCTGCTGTGTGATTTCACTGGGTTGTATGCGAAAACAAAACATTTCACTGTACCCCCAGCAGGTACATGTGACAACAAAGTATCGTTGGATCATTGAATTGCAGCTCCAACAGTCAGTGGCAACACAACTGCGGGCGACACTCAACTATGGCACAGCCCCCGGTACCAAATGGCAGGAGCTCGTTCTCCGAAGGAAGATTGAGAGCCGGGCTCCCCCGCCAGTCACGTCGTACATTCCCACAAACAGTCCACCAGTAACATTGAATATGGGGGATTAATAAAATACTGTCAAGATATTTTCTTTACAGATATACTGGAATACTCAACCGCCCGGCGACCGAGTGGAAACTGTCAACGCCTGACTGAGATCGTTGGGAGGAGATGGGACTGCGAGCGGCGGAGCTCGAGCAGCAGCGCAGCGGCCGCCGCGCGAGGAACCGCGACCGTTGGGAGCGAGGGCGCGTGCGCGCGTTTTCCGGCCAGGCGCCGGCCGTGCGGCGGGCGGGCGGCCGGCAGGGGAAGGGGGACCCTCGCCGTTTCGCCGCAAAATTTGCGCCAAATCGAGGATCGGCGGATGGAGGGTGGTGGTGATTGTCGTTGATGGTTGCCGGCACCTCTGCTGGTCAACGCGACGGCGCCGCCCTGGCGAAACGGCGGCGTCAGGTGGGGGAGGGGGGAAGTGGGAGAAATTGCCAGCGGCTGGGAATTTTCTGCCCTGACGCTCCTGTTGCAGCCTGGGAAGGGTTCGGCTTTGCCAGTCACGTGGCCCGAGCGGAAGTGAGGAAATTGGGAGCTTTAAAGAGTCCCTAAACTTTGCTTTGCTGGTTTCTGATTTCACAGGGAGGGCTCCCAACCTATTGTTGCACAGTTTTGGTCACGAAGACCAGCATTTCAATTCCCAATAGTTCTGCAGTCTCACCTCCAGCCCAGTATCTTGTAACCAGAGCACATACCAGAATACCCAAGTCAGACCAATTCTTGAGACAGCATGGCATTCCCAATGGGTATCCCCCTCTATACCATCATTGTGGAAGATGAGGAGGAGGAGGAAGAGGAACAGCAGCGCATGGAGGCAAAGAGAATAAGGCAACATGGCAAAAGACACCATCCTACCAGGTACTACCCTCCACAGCGGATCTATAGACAACGGCAGTCCTTTGAGGATCTCTCAGAAGATCTCTGTATTCGAAGAGTGCGGCTGTCCAAGGGTGCCATTGCAAATTTGTGCGACCTCCTACGTGAGGATCTTCAGCCGCACTCCACTGCCAGAACGGCATTGTCTGTGGAAATGAAAGTGACCACTGCCTTGAACTTTTTTGGCACGGGATCTTTCCAGGGTGCGACGGGGAACATGTGCAACATCAGCCAGGGAGCAGTGAGGGCGGCCATTCAACAGGTCACCGATGTGCTCTTCAATAGAGCTGCAGGGTTCATCAATTTTGGTATTGCGCCCAGGCAGCAGAGGGAAAGAGCCAAGGACTTCTGCTGCATTGCTGGATTTCCCAAGGTGCAGGGCATTATAGGAGGCACGCATGTGGCACTAAAGGCACCGGCAGAGCAGCCACTCATATTCGTGAACAGAAAGGGGTTCCACTCGCTGAACGTTCAGATTGTCTGTGACGCCCACCAGAAGATCCTGTACGTAAACGCCAAGCATGCCGGCAGCTGTCACGACGCTGTCATCGTGCAACACTCAACACTCCCTGACCTCTTTCACGAAGACAACCATGTACAGGGGTGGCTTCTCGGAGACCAGGCGTATGCACTACAGACGTGGCTCATGCCTCCACTTAGCCAACCCAGAACGCAGGCTGCGGAGGCCTACAACCAGGCTCAGGCAGTGACAAGAGCTGTGGTGGAGAGGGCCATAAGACTCTTGAAGAGCAGGTTCCGCTGCTTGGACAGATCCAGCGGAGCTCTGCAGTACACGCCCCAGAGGGTGGCAAGAATTGTCATAGCGTGCTGTGTGTTGCACAATTTTGCACTACAGGAAGGCCACCTCTTCAACATAGATGATGAGGAACCACTGCTCCCGGAGGAGAGAGAACTGCAGGCCCCAGCATTTGAAGAGGATGATCAGGTGGAGGATTCAGCCCTGGATATGGCAAGGGCCATCCAGATGCAGATTGTGCAGGAAGAGTTCAGTCACTGACATTGAACTGCAACACTATCTTCTGTGCCAGAGAGAGAAAAAAACGTTTAAACCACTACCGATCTTAGCATTAGTACGTGACTGCTGAGCAGCCGACAAAGCCCAAATAGCACTGTGACAATATTTATCTCTTGAGGACAAATGTTCATACTGGTTGAATGTTCCCCTTCTTGAATTACCTCACTATTCATGAATGACGGGACACAATTAGTGCAAAGTGTACAGTAATAAAACCATGTTTTACAACTGAAGCAAATGAACATGCTAGTTATTTTGATCCTTATTCATCATTGTGACAAAGTGTCACTTCCTATCTCTGCATTTGTTACGGTTTGTTTGTGCCACCCTACAATCAGGCGAGCAGACAAAAGCTGACTGCCTGCCACGGCATAACGACCAGTGATGGACCTGGAAAGGGTTTTGACCGACCATTGCTGGCTCACTGGGAGTACTGCTGCTTGCTTCTCTGGAGGGAGCTCTGGGCACTCTGTTTCCCACTGACAGCCCTTGCAGATAGTGCAGTGTGAGGAAGACTGGCAAATGTGGCTGCTCTAACTGAAATCTGTATTAGGCAGGCAGACTGGAGCTGACCTTCTCTACTGTGCTTTTAGAATGTAATGCACCGGATCTTGGACCAGTCCAGATGTACATGATTTCCCAAAAAAACTTGCACTAAATTAACCATGGTGCAGCCATGGTACAGCCGTCATTAGGAATTTCATTGTCTTGTTTTAGATAATTAGTTTGCAAACTGCTCTTTCAATTACATTAGTAAATATAGATATAATTAAACCCAATTTGTATTAAAATATACAGCTAAATGTTTTGCAGATGTAAAGGATCCTTGCAGTATCATTCAGGAAGAGTATGATGTGAAGAATCTGATGGTGCACAGATGACTGGAGTGAATGATCCAAACTGTTATTTATCCTTGATCTAAATTGGTATGGCCAGAACCACAAAATACTTTCCACAAAATCTTTCAAATTTTCACTTATTATTAATAGATATTAATTATAATATGTGTGTTCAAATGTAAGTTTTTGAAGATTGGACTGATTTTATGCAAACTGTATCCCATATATTGACAACCCAACAGATGGTGTTTGTCTGATGGGGATTAAGGTTCAAATGTTGTTGGAAAGGATGTAGAGATGATTACCAGGATTGTTCCAGGACTCAAGGGTTTGAGCTGCAGGGAGAGGTGGAGTAGGCAAAGAGTTTAATCCTTGGAATGCATGAGGATGAGGGGTGATCATATCGAGATATATAAGATCATGAGGGGAATAGATAGGGTAAATGCCCAGAGTAAGGGGAATCAAGAACCGGAGGACGTAGATTTAAGGTGATGGGGGGAAACATTTAATAGGAACCCGAGGGGTAGCTTTTTTACACAAAGGTGGTAGGTATATGGAATGAGCTGCCAAAGGAGGTAGTTGAAGCAGGTACTATCATAACATTTAAGAAAAATTTGGGCAGGTACGTGGTTAGGATAGGTTTAGAGGGATATGGTGAAATAGTGTAGATGGGGCATGTTGATGGGTGTGTGCAAGTTGAGCTGAAGGGTCTGTTTCCACGCTATATGACTCTGATTCTAAATCCCACACCAAAAACAAAAGCACATAACCTGGGCCAAAATTCATTTGAAATATTAACGCAGTGCAGCATTGCACGAGATTGGTCTTTCAAGTGGGAAGTCACAACAAAGTCTTGGCTCAGTGGGCATGCTTTTCTACAAAGTGGAGTTGTGAAGTTAACATGGTCAATATTTACTCTTTGACTAACACTCAAATCTGATTATCTGCTCACTTATCCCATGGTTATTTTGTGGAATGGATTGATGTGCACAAAGACTTAATTCAATAGCATTATACTTCACTGATATCCAGGTATTTTAGATAACCTGAGGATGTTAATGGTCGAAGTTTGTTGGTTTTTTTGGGTCTTTTCTTTGGTCACATCCTTTTCTTTGGTCTTTTTGTTCACCCTGGCATTAGAATGGAATCATTTTGTGTCTGGGCACTTTGGGCTCAGTGAAACAATTACAGCTGCACCATATTTACAGTCAGCACCTTTTTGTTGGTGGGCTTTTAAAGCTGCAAAACAAGTTTAAGTCATGCATTTTTATCAAAACTTTTGTCTCAAAAAACTGATTGTGCTGCTATGAACTTTTTCCATTTTCTTCTGCCCTTCAGAAATTTAAGCTTTTGATTGTTTTCATCCTCCCTTACGGAGGTGTTTGACTCAGTAATTTGTATACTACGTAGAAGTCCAGGCAGCAATGCAATATTTCTAATGTATCTTTGCTAATTAAAAAAAAAATTGTGAATGAATCCCATGCTGCATCCTGTTCTACTGCAAAGAGGATCATTCCCCCTGTGATACCCTGTGTCGCATTTCTCCACTGTCTTACTGTACAACCGCAAGAGTCGCTGTTGGTTTGCCTCTGTTCAAGGCCCTAAATCCTCCTTCACTGATAGATCATAATTGCCCCATTGTATTGAAATAAGTTACAGATTAGCTGCACAATGCAAGGTCTCTCTCTGTTGGAGAGATCCAAGATCTCTTTGTTTTCATGGGTTTCTTCATTGAATCACTTCTCGTTCTCATTCTTGACCTTTCTGCATTCTGCCTAACACTGTCTATGCTGTTCACCAAAATTCGTGTTCTATCCCTTAACATCACCGACTTTGGACATGAGGTAGATAGAGACAAAATGCTGGAGTATCTCAGCAGGTCAGACAGCATCTCTGGAGAAAATGGAGATGTGACATTTTGGGTCGGGACCTTTCTTCAGACTTTGAACTTGGGGTATGTCTTCAGTTTTTAAAAAAGTGGAAATGCTCTGTGTTTCAGTCCATTTCAGGCTGGAATTCTGATGAAAGGCTAAAGACCTGAAATGATATTTCCTCCTCTCCACCTTGACCTGCTGAGTATGTACAGCATGTTTGTTTTTTTTATTTCAGATTTCCATTATTCATTGTATTTTGGTTTTTTTTTCTTCATTAGTGAACCTATTTTTATCATGTGTATAACCCACTCTCCCAGCTTCACCACTTTCCACCTCCTCAGCTCTTTGCATTCTATTTCTTCCTATAACGTAGTTTATGTTCCACAGTTTTGCTGCCTGAGCTTGATGCTTGTTATAATTGTACTTGCTCTCTATTTTAGTATGTTTTCATCCCTGAATGAACGTGGACCTCTGGACAAAACTATTGACTTCAGAATTGTTGGTTTCAGCAAGGGGAAGTCGAGAGACCCTGTGTCAGTTTTCATTGGTGGGTCGGCAGAAACAGGCACGCCAGCGTCTCGGCTTTCTAAGAAGTTTAAGAAAATTCGGCATGTCATTGAAAACTCTTTAACAAATTTCAATAGATGCACTGTAGAAAGCACCCTGACTGGTTGCATTATGGCCTGCTATAGCAAATCCAATGCACAAGAAGGCAGGAGGATGCAGCGTGGTGGACTCAACCCATCCATCACGGGAACAGCTTTCTCCAGCATCGAAAATCTTCAGATGAGACACTGCCTCAAGAAGATGTCATTGCCCATCAAGGATCGCCACCATCTTCTTGCCTCTACCCATTACGCAGGTGAAGCCTGGTCAGACATCACCTGGTTCAACTACTGTATTAACACAACCAAGTTCATGAATTACAACCATAATACTACCTCAGCAACAGAACACTACGGACCATCTGTTGCACTACCATGGAATTGTTTTCTAATTCTTTTGTATTGATGTCTTAGTTTTTGCATAATATTTTTTCCTTTCACTAGAATTTATGTGTAAGTGATGTATAATTTATATATAAATTATCTTTTCATGTGCTGACTGAGTCTATGTGCCTGTGATGCTGCTATAAACAAGATTTCCATTGTAATGTCACCTCTCCATACTTGTGTGTATGCCAATGTACTGTATGCCAATGTACTGAACTCGACTTAATGTCCAGATACCCAGGGGCACTTCTGTACCATTGTTTGCTCCAGTGCATAATTTCTGCTGGTGTACATTTTCCTTTGTCCAAGAGTTTACCTAAGGAAATATACTTATAACATTTGTCCAACCTGGATCATGCTAGCTATTCGGAAAACAATCCCATTAGTCCCGTTGCTAGTCTCCTTATTAACGCCTGTCCTTATACCTTGTCCCTCGACTACAACCAGTAGTCCTTTCAGGTTAGAAAGAGGTTCACATGTACCTCCTCTCACCTCATCTACTGCATCCGGTTTTCCCGATGTGGGCTCCTCTACATCTGCAAAATCAAACATAGACTTGGCGACCATTTTGCTGAACACTTACCGAGGTCCGCCTCGGCTTACAGGATCTCCCAATTGCCAACCATTTCAACTTCCCCTTCCATTCTCATACTGATTTTTTTGTCCTAGGCCTCCTCCATTGCAAAAATGAAGCAACATGCAAATTGGAGGAACAACACCTCATATTTTGCTTGGGGAGCTTACAACCCAGCAATATGAACATTGAAATCTCGATTTATAAGTCACTCCTACTTATATTCCCCTCCCTTTCCCCCTTCCTCCAACCTAGTTGTTTTACCAGTTCCACTGTTCTCCACGTTATTTTCATCTTGAGATCACACCTTCCCTAGCCAACAATGGGCTTACCAGGCAGCTTCTTGCTTGAAGTCATTTGTGACTGGCCCTGATTGTCCTTGTCTTTTCTCACCTCCAGCTCTTCACACCCACCGCCTACTTTCAGTCTGAAGAAGGGTCGCAACCCAAAATGTTAGTCATCCTTTTTCTCTGGAGATGCTGCCTGATCTGCTGAGTTACTCCAGCACTTTCTAAATTGCTTAATCCATGTTCGGACTATGATTCCTTGCTTTGGGCTTCCAAGCCAGGGTAAAACTTTCCAAACTCACCCTTTAGGAATGAGTGAATACAACACATATCACCCATTCCTTCTCTCCTGAGATGCTGCCTGACCTGCTGAGTTACTCCAGCATTTTGTGAATCAACACATATGGATAGTGACTACAAGGATAGATCTACCTTTTCACTCCCATAGCTGGTCCCCCAGCTGCAAGACACAGATAAGGAGTGTAATGGGACTACACAAAGTCATCATCATTCTCAAGGCGTAGGGGGCATGGATTCTCTGTAGATAACACCAAAAAAAATGGATATCATGAGGTCCTTACTTCTGTACCCAATGCACTCCTAAATTTAGACACTGTTGAAGTATCTCAGCATGTCCGGCAGCATCTCTGGAGAGCATAGATAGATAACATTTCAGGTCAGGACCCTTCAGGCTAATTGTAGAGGGATAGGAGGGAAATCAAAACTGGAAGAAAGGAGGGCCAGGATAAAGCCTGGTAAGAGGCTGATACAGGTGAAGGGTGGGGAAGAAGGAGTTGAAAGGCAGATGGTGGACAAAGGCTAGAAATGAAAAGAAGGTGTAAGATAAAACGATTGAAGAGTTTCAAATTGTGAACCTATGGAAAGGAATGCAGGTGGAAGGGAAGGGGAGAAATAGGTATGAATTCAGATGGAGCACTGGGTGGGGGGGTGGTGGGGGAGAGAGGTTTTGTCGTTAGCAAAAATTGGAGAATTCCATGCTCACACCGTTGGGTTGTTAGTTACCCAAGCAGAATATGAGGTGCTGTTCCTCCAGTTTGTGTGTCGCTTCACTCTGGCAATAGGGAAGGTCCAGGACAGAAAGTTCATTATGGGAGGGGAAATTAAAATAGTTATCAATCGAGAGATCCCGTAGGCCATGGCAGACTGAGTGCAAATGGTCGGTGAATCTACGCTTCCAAATTTACTTCAGTTTAGAGATGCAGGATGGAAACAGGCCCTTCAGCCCACTGAGTGTATGCACGGTAGAGAGAGAGAGATCAGGCTTAATATATTAGGGGTTGTCATCCTGACAGCTCCTTCAGTCAGGAAGATGTAAAATACTGAGGACTGACCAGTTATTAATGGAAACAGTGTAGGAAGGAACTGCAGATGTTGGTTTACACCAAAGATAGACACAAAATGCTAGTGTGACTCAGCAGGACAGGCATTCCTTAACTCCAGAGATGCTGCCTGTCCCACTGAGTTACTCCTGCGTTTTGTGTCTATTAATGGAAACTATACAATACTTGATCCTTGTGCTTCATCATGAAACTTTTCATCATAAATTTGCAATCTTATTAAAACTAAATTACCTTTGGCCTTTTAGAAATACTAATCATTATCCAGATGACAGTCCAACATGTTGTGCAATACCACGCTTGCACTCTCATGTCAGATTGTCCACAGTACTATGTCTATGTTCTGTTTGTTGAAGATACACTCTCTGAACCTGTCTCAGCTGCAAGATGCACCAACACCCAACTCTTCACTCTAGCATGAGTCTTTCCAAAGTGGGGATTATTACCTGAAACAAAACCAGTCCACTATTGACTTCAATTGACGTGATAAAAGGAAGCAGACATAACAAAAGTTCAAAGTTATATTGCATAAATTGGGGTATATTTTGGTTAGTTAGTTAATAATATCAGATATTAACAAATTAACAGCCATTTAGATGATACAATGGGTGGTACAATGGGAAAGCTGCTGCCTCACAGTGCCAGAGAACCCGATTAGATTCTGACCCGAGGTGATGCCTCAACAGTTTGCATTTTGTCTCAGAGATACAGCACAGAAACAGGACCTTCGACCCACTGAGTCTGCACTGACCATCAGCCATCCATTTTTATGCTAAACTCACTTTATTCTCCCATCAGATTCTACCAGGCAATTTACAATGGTCAATTATCCCAACAAACCGCTTGTTGTATTACGGGTGAATCTGGGGGAGACCCACGCGGTCACAGGGAGAACATGCAAATTCCACACAGACAGCACCTGACGTTAGGATCAAACCCAGACCTCTGGAGTGTGAGGCGATGGTTCTACCAGCTGCTCTAAAAGGAATTTATAGAATGTAGGAAGAATGGGAGTAATGATGTCCTCTACATTTGTCCTCATGCACACATATTGACCTAATGCCACCTTATTAGTTAACTATAGAAGTGGAAACAAATTGTATATATATAGCTTACTCTTTGACTTAAGTCAAAGTCAAAGACTTAAGCAAACTATATAAAAATAACTGTCGCTCAAATAGCTTGAAAATGAGAACAATTCTGCACAAGTTGCTTTGTAGCCAAGTGGGTAGCGCGGTGGTGCAGCTAGTAAGCTGCTGTCTCATGCTGCCAAACCTGGGTTCAATTCTGACCTCAGACCCTATTGGTGTGGAGTTTGCATGTCGTCCCTGTGACTTTCTTGTGGGTACTCCATTTTCCTCCCAGATCCCAAAGCTGCACAGGTTGAAAGGTTAATTATCCACTGTAAATTCCCCCTAGCGTATAGGTGAATGGTAGAATCTGGGACAAATTTATGAGGACGTGAGGAGAATGCAAAATAGAATGAATCTATTATTAATGTAAATTGGTCTGCACAAGTGCAGTGTGCTGAAATCCTGTGAGTCTATGGCCTGGATGCCTAGAATGGCTGGGTTTATCATAGGATTTCATGAGCACAAGTTCTCGCTGTCTTTCCAGACACCATCTTTCATGATGTTTTTGAAAATGTAGTGTAAATTCTCCGCAGAATTACAGTAGCATGGATCTCCGCCAATGCCATAGTCATAAAGTACTGAAACAGACCTATTTATCCCAACTCATCCATCCCACCAAGCATACATTTGGCCTAGATCTGTCTAAATCTTTCCTATCCATGTATTTTACGTTTATGTTATCATCTCAAACTCGTGGAGCTATTTTTTTGGGATGAGTGACAAAGGTTCAAAGGTTCAATCAAAAATTAAAATAGGTTTCCCACTGACGGTCTAATTTATGGTCTCGGGTTTCCCCACAACCTACCAATTGGGTTCCGAATGAATGTTAATTCCCCTTCAAATACCGAGTGGCTTGATACAAGTAAACGTCTTCAATAATTAAGCAATGAACAGAGGAACTTGAGTAATGTGCTTGAAAGGTTTATTCTGTCAACATCGTGCTCTTCCACGTTTCCTTATCGCAAATAATCAGTACTAATCTTTGTATTAATTAAACTTAATTAGTCTTGAAGAAACACACCACAGGTGAAATCAATATGGCTTTCTGAACCCAACCCCTCACCCAGAGGTTAAAAGCCTGAATTGACGGTGTATGAGTATAGTCTTTTGAGGATTGGGACAGTGATGGTATGCGTGGCAGTGCAGGAAGAAGCGCTTCAGTATAGTTTGATGGAATCTAAACTATAATTTGGTGTTTTGTTTTGCAGGCGCTATTGAAGATATCGCTCCTGCTGTTTTGTGGGTTTTTTGTTCCCGTGTGCTGCGTTGGTAAGGTTAAATATTCGAGAAAAATACTTCTATGGTGACACAAAACTAATCTTTGTAAAACATCAGTGATTGTGTCTCGAGTTTAAGGCTTGCAATGGTAAGCTATGTAAAAACTGGCGTACAAACGTTGTCTCTTTTCGTATCCTACACGAACTTTATCTTTCCAATTATCTTATACTCCATCGCTCAAGTAAAACTAAGGAAGAGTCCGCAATCGCTCGTATCCATTCTTTCCAAAGTCGTTGCGTTTTAAGGTTGCATTGTAATTTAAGAAGTCTTCATCAAATTACTTGGCCACTAAGTTCAAGATAATTTGGGTGAAATACTCGTTTGGATGAAGTGACAAGGAAAAACTCAATCTACATTGAATTGCTGAGGTTTAAGTTTTTTGATCTTGGGATATGGGTTTCGCTGGCAACGCCTGAAATTTTGCCTTTGCGAAGTTTGTTGTAAAGGCTGTTCTTGAATCACGGCAGCCTCGCTTGTTAAAATGTTGAGCTCATTTCCGTGATTTGGACCCAGTAACATTGAATGACGAGTAATAGAATTCCAAGTTGGGGTGCTGTGTCTCTGAGGGGAATTTACAGCTGATGGCGATTCCATGAATCTAGTGTCTTAATAATGGCAGTCCTAGATTTGGTAGGTGATATTGATGTGGTCTCGGTAAATATTGCCATCCCATCTTGTAAATGGTATTCACCATCTACCCGTAGAGGAGAAATGCATCCTCTAGAATTTCCACTTCAGCAGAACTTTCATGAACCAGGATTTGGGTGTAAACTTCAAGGGGTAATGGAAGTCAACTAGAGTTCCTTTAGTTTCGAGATACAGCGCGGAAACAGGCCCTTCGGCCCACCAACAATCCCCGCACATTAACACTTTCCTACACGCATTAGAGACAATTTTACACATACACCAAGCAAATTAACCTACATTCCTGTACGTCTTCGGAATGTGGGACGAAACCGAAGATCTCGGAACGTACAATCTCCGTAGACAGCACCCTTAGTCGGAATCGAACCCGGGTCTCCGGCGCTGCAAAGTAGCAACTCTATCGAAACATATAAGATTATTAAGGGGTTGGACACGTTAGAGGCAGGAAACATGTTCCCAATGTTGGGGGAGTCCAGAACCAGGGGCCACAGTTTAAGAATAAGGGGTAGGCCATTGAGAACGGAGATGAGGAAAAACGTTTTTAGTCAGAGTTGTAAATCTGTGGAATTCTCTGCCTCAGAAGGCAGTGGAGGCCAATTCTCAATTCATTCAAGAGGGAGCTAGGTAGAGCTCTGAAGGATAACGGAGTCAGGGGGTATGGGGAGAAGGCAGGAACAGGGTACTGATTGAGAATGATCAGCCATGATCACATTGAATGGCGGTTCTTGCTCGAATGGCCTACACCTGCACCTATTGTCTATTGTCTACTACTACACCACCGGGCAGCTCATTTTTGGTTTTGAAAAAATATTAAATGGCTGCTGTGCTGAACAAAGTTGGATCAAAACTGCAATGTTGGAAATATTAAACAATGTCTGAACACTCTAGTTTGGGCAGCATCTGTGGCAGTTGTTATCTGAGATTTTTTTTCAATCATGACTTTTTGAATCCCAATATGTGGAAAATTTGTCACTGGTACACAGGATTAAATATTACTTTTTATCCTAATTTTGCTTTTACTTATTTCCCTACTAGATTGTGATCTGGATCGTTGTAAAAATGAGGGCACCTGTGTGGTTGTTGATGGGATTAATCAATGTAACTGTCTTCATGGGCTCAGAGGCGAGACTTGTGAAGGTAAATCACCTCATTAAAGCCTTTTGCAGCTTTGCTTTAAAGTATACCCAGTGTACTAATGATCATCCTGATGTCTGAGTTTAATTTGGATTGTGTGGCTAAACTAAACTCCTTGATAAGATTGTTTGAGTTGTGTTGTTTCTATTGATACCACCATAGTATCTAACATCCTTTTCCTTCTCTTAATGTATAGTTCTTTTCAACACCATTGCTCTACTAAATTGTGAATCGCTCATTAAACTGGATGCTTTAAACAAAATTTCTATCTCTGCTCTTTCGATCTTTTTTCCAGCTCCTTTCCTTGTAACCTACAAACGTTGATCTTGTTTTGCATGATATTTTTAACTAACAGTATTGTGGATCTTTCAATTTTAAGCACAATATCTCAAATTTAACTGGCGACCACTCTGGCCTGGTATCAGGGAATAGTCCAAGATAATGTAAAATGGATAGTTGAATGCAGAAACAGTTTAACGAATACACAGGATTCTTTGTGGTGCTTCTATCTAGTGATCTACAAATTGCTTTCTCTTTAGCAGGTCTGTCTGCATATTTTGTCACTTGTAAGGGATAGTTTGTTTCCTATTTGTATGCTGTTAATAAGTGGCAAAACAAACTAAGATCTTGAGCTGTTTATTAATGGCCTACACTATGACGCAGAAGTTGAAAATATTCGCCTGTTATGAATTTGAAATAAAGCTAAAATCAGTCTGAACTGAAACCACCTGGTTTATTTTTCAAGAGGATCTTTCCCAGACTGTGACCCATGATGGCATTATCTTGTAATGGACGGACAATGGCTATGAATAGTTGAGCTTGGACAAATGCTGGCTTGTGCCTTGCCTACATCTACTTTGAATAAGTTATCTTTGCTCTGGGAGTTCTGCAACACCCTCTCTCCCTCTATGCTTAACTTTTTCCTGCTTCTAGTTCTCACCACTGTTGGTCTGAAGAAGGGTTTTGACCCAAAACATCACCTATTCCTTTTCTCCAGAGATGCTGCTTGACCTGAGTTACTCCAGCATTTTGTGTCTATCTTCCATAAATCAAAATTTGTATTGATATTAGAATGCTAAACAATTGAGTACCTTGTGGCAGGAAAGGCCATTAATTTAAGTATTTTTCTGCAGATATAAAAATGGAAGTCAAGTGTGAGCAAACCTACATAAAAGTACTAATTATCAAGGATTACTTTGATTGGAAAAATGTCAGCATGGGCTCTGTACAATTGGCTGAGGATGCCTGCAAAGCTGCAATCGAAGTTGTAAATGGAGAAGAATATTATAGCATCACTATACACCATAACAATTATTCATCTTGTGGTACGGTTATGCTGGTGAGGACTTAATTTCATTTTGTGTTTTTATCAAATATGCCTAGTTGGTTTCCCATGAGCAGCCAAATGCAGTTTAAATACAGTTACCTGAAGTTGTAATTGACCTAGATTTTTTGCTATAAAGTACTGGGGAAAAGTTGTTGGTTTGACCTGCGAGCCTTCTTACAACTTCTCTAAGGATTAGGGGATGTCTTCAATATTAAGTTGGATGACCATTTTATGGATGAGGAAAAACTAGGATAAGATGCCTTGAATGATTGCCTGCAGGGTTAATTCTTGTACACCAGTTACTTGCACTGCACGCAGATTTATGGCTGGGTTTGCTGTAAATTGACAATCTAAAATGTCCAATGTTGATAGAAGTATCCCTTGAGTAAAATGAATTAATCCTTTTATGTATCTTGGTCAGAAGCAGCTTAATTTCATAAACTCAACATTTTCTAATTGACTTTAAACAATGACCCTGTTGAGCATTCTAATGAAAAACATCTATTCTAGAGTAATGCTACACACATCATGTACATGAATGGATTGGAGACTCGACATGCAACAGGCATTATCACCAGGCTTCCTTCTGAAACGATTGATTTCACTTGTGTGTACTACCGTGAAAGGATAGTGCAACTTGCATTTCCAATACTGCCAAAGACTGCGTAAGTTGTGTAGAGTGGAACTTTATACCTGCTTGGTACGGATCAATTAAAAAAAAAAAATTGGTCTGATTTCCCACTTGGTGGAATGCTTTCAATTACAAGTGTACTAAGGAGTTTAAAATTAAATGTATTTTTTAAAGTTTCAGTGCTGTCATTTAAAGATCTTGTCACAAATATAAACTCAAGTTTGGTGAAAGTGAAGTTGAGAGCATACTGCATTTGGATTTTGTCTCGTGCCAGTTTGGTGACAATCTCTTTGTCTGTACTACTGCCAGTACTTTCCCATTCCTAATTTTGGAATCCTGTGATCAATGGTGGAGACTGGTTACTTGTGTTTTTGCTCTCTTTATGTTGGTTAAGTTGGCACTTAAATCATTCCTATGTACCAACTTGTCAAGGCTGTATACACTGTCAAAGCCCATAGTCTGTGATGGTCACTTTATCTCTGGCTACCACACATTCAAAACTTTGGCATGATTATAGTTGAAAGTAACTTTAAGACTTGAGATCTTTGTAAATCTTGCAAATTTTGCTTTTAATTATAATTCAGTGAAGCAAGTGTTCACTTAAATCTGCTCTTAAAAGTGATTACATTAGGCATAGAGATTGGGACTACAAGATGTGCAGGGCAAATTTTGTGGTGGACACCTGGGACACTGCCAGGTGTGTTGGAGGCAGATGCAGTGGTGGCATTCAAGAGCCTTTTGATAGATAATTTGCAGGCAGTGGAGAATGGTTTAACCTGACATGATGTTGGCCAAAGGATTACTTCCTGTTGGGTAAATGGATACATGCATTCTGAGTTACCTGTTCATTGCATGCAACTTGCAATTATAAGTAAAGGATGCTTGTTTATGCCTGTATTTACAAATGTTGCTGCAAACTAGGACCAAAATAACTTGTTCATTTTAAGAGTTGCAGTGCTGCATGTGCAGGAGGGACTAGTCACAGTATCAATGGCGCTCTATCAAAGTCCCAAGTATGAGACTGCTTATGTGGAATTGCCAGTCATACCTTGGTTGGAAAGATTGTACATCAGTTTGAAGATTGAACCTGGAGAGCAAAACTTCTTTGTTTTGACTATAAATGATTGTTGGGCTACACCAACCAAACATCCAAATGACTCGCCTCAGTATTACTTAATAAAGAAGGGGTAAGTTTCCTGGCTCTTGACCACAATGGAATAACAGTTTTAAGTCTGTACCTCACAAACATGCTTTCTAAGACTTGATGTATGTTGGTGGATTTTTGGCAGTCTACAAATTTGTTAATGTTCTCTTAAATGACCCCAAGTATAGCTATTCCACTAGCTACGATGAATGGACTTTCAATTATTGTCATCCAATGAGGAAAAGCCTAAATCAAATTAAGTATTGAATGTGACGGCATCAAAGCCTCTTAAATACAAGTTTGTAAACTTTATTCATCCCTGCTGGCAATTAATTAATCAATCAATTAATTAATTAATTAATCAATTAATCAAGAAAATTGATTAATTTGTTTCCCATCCAATTGTAGTAAAATTGACAATGGTGTTTAATTTCTCTAACAGACCTTGTACACTTACATTTCTTTCATTTACTAATTTGCTTATTAGATGTCCTGCTGATGAAACTGTGCAGTATCACAATCAAATTGGAAATGAGACCACTGCCAACTTCAGTGTGCAAATGTTTCGTTTCACCAAGTATCCAGTCGTGTTCCTGCATTGCAGGACTGAAATTTGTGTTCCTGACAGTCTGGAGCCTTGTACGACTGTAAGTTTGGCTCAAACAAAGAATTTGAGCACTTGTTCTACCTTTTGGAGTGGTATGGGGAAAATAATTTAATGGCATACACTTTTTGCTTTCCAATGTGAAATTGTGCAGGATTGCCTTGGCCGATCATCACTGAAAACCAAAAGGGAAACCCACACGGACTACAAAGGGTTATTGACTTATGGACCTATTCAATGGACCCATCTTAATTCGCATATGCCTGAAGTTCATAAACCTAGTAAGTTTATTAATTGTATTACTACAACAACCAGGACAAATCTGAGCACATTCATTTTTCACAGGTTTTGTCTAATTACGCCTGCCTAAAGCATAAGGTATGCTTGGCCAATTCCTCTCACAACCATTTTCCAAATTAAATTGGCTGTTAATCTTTACTAACTAATATCAATGGTCTGACACTACTTTGCACCAGTTGACCATTTGATTTAAGATTTGTTGCATTCTTTTTGAGAAATGGATACTGTTCAACAGGGAGCAAAATATAGCCAAGTACTATAACTGCCTGAAACTAGTTTTATCTAGTTTATTGGCAAATTTATTCTGTCTGGGAAACTAAATTTGCAGTAAAATTGTACATGTTCCTGATTTAAAGTCTATCTAACCAAACCAAGAATTTGATTTGAATGTGCTCCATTTGACTGGTACTTCTGGGATGATTAACTTACACCTGTTAATGGTTTGAAACTCGAGCATAATTCCTTTCCATCTTTTGCAGATCTTGTGCTTGCTACCATTCCTGGTATAGTTGTGATATCTGCAATGGTGTTCCTTGTCCTTGCAATTACTTTGGCCAAAGTAATGAGAAAGTAAATTGGCCTCTTTACCTTTAATTGTTTACCTTTAAAAATTGTTTAAAAAAATGTAAGAATAAACCATTACCTAACTAATCTTGTGTGACAAAAGATGACATTCTTCAATCCAATGGTATAGATATAGCCTTGACAGCATTTTTTTCAGTTAGGATAAATGTACTTGTTGAATTTAAGCACAACCTCCCATTGCTTGACATTTATTAATAGAATGACTAAAGTCATGATCACTGATGTACATTTGGAATAATCTGTGCTGCATTTGGGTAGAGCATATTTTGGCATGTAGTGGATTTATCCATGTCTTTGGTTCAGTAAGATGCTTTCTTGGTTATAGGACAGCTATTTCAATGACCCTGGGATGTTGTGTTTTCAACTGGGCAGAACATGGGCTTTCCCTCCATCTATTGCTGAGATGTACTTGGAAATAGTACCTGGATTGAGAGTCTAATTTTAATGTGATTTCACCATTAGCCTACTTGGGGCCTTGGTGGAGATGTTGGTCCATTGATGCTAATGCCAGTTCACTTCTGTCAATATGGTAAGAGGATTTAGTAAACTGGTCTTGCTACCTGCTGCAGCTAGTCCCCATGTTGCTAGAAATTTGTTCTGGGTTGATCTTCAAGCATATTGGTTGCCAAAATATTGAATGAATTTAATCACTTGATATCTAATAAGAAAAATTTAGCTCTGGAGGAGAGGGTATCACTGCTGGAAGGAATGAAATCTAACAATATTTGTTTGGTTAATGTAATCTTTATCACAAATCTAGTGCAGTATAATGTCCATCAGTAAAGTCGCTACCAGAAGCTTTCTCAGTGGATGGAAAGGCAATTGATAGGAGCAGGACCAAGACCATCCTTTCAGTTGTAGTCATAAGAATTTGCCTCCATCTTGACCAGTACAATTTGGCACAAGCCATCCTATCTAGCTGATCCACAACCGAGCTAATGTTCATCTGTTAAATGACCATCCTATTGCCTTTATCCATCTTGCTGTAATGGTCTACCTTGATGCCACTCTAGCTGAAAACATGGAGGCAGGCTTTGGTATTCAACATCAATCATCGAGCTGGAGAAGGCACAACTCACTTCATACTTGATAGATGCAGAGACTCTTGTGACACAGTCGTAAAGGTGTATTGTATGCTTGCGTTCATTGGTTGGGCTATTTCTGAGTCTGGATACCATGATGCTTTAAGACTTTGATTACTCTACTTCTGGAGTATTGTGTGCACCTATTTACCCCAAAATGCTAAGGATGTGTAGGCTTGGGGAAAGTATGGTAAGAATGATGCATGGATTAGGGGCGTTAGTTGTATAAATCTGGAGGCCGGGGGCAGGAGGCCGGGGGCAGGAGGCCGGGGGCAGGGGGCCGGGGGCAGGGGGCCGGGGGCAGGGGGCCGGGGGCAGGGGGCCGGGGGCAGGGGGCCGGGGGCAGGGGGCCGGGGGCAGGGGGCCGGGGGCAGGGGGCCGGGGGCAGGGGGCCGGGGGCAGGGGGCCGGGGGCAGGGGGCCGGGGGCAGGGGGCCGGGGGCAGGGGGCCGGGGGCAGGGGGCCGGGGGCAGGGGGCCGGGGGCAGGGGGCCGGGGGCAGGGGGCCGGGGCGTCAACCTGTCTTCGGTGCAGCAACTACCCTGGCGACAGAAGCCTGTTGAGTGTGCAAGTGGTTGGTTGAGTGTGTGTTTCCGCTGGGGGCGGGGATTGTGCGGGCAGGGTTTCGGCGGCAGTGGAGCGGTGGAGCGGTGGAGCCGGCAGTGGGGCAGTGGAGAATGGGCGATGATGGGCCGAGGCGCCGGCTGGAGGCAGCGGCAGCGGCAGCGGCAGCGGCTGAAGGGCCGGGCAGATCTGCGGACGGGTCCGGTGACACCTCGGCTGCTGACTTCGCTCGCATCGACCCTCGGGACTTGGAGGGGCTGAAGCAGATCGGACGAGGAGGCTTCGGCGTGGTTTACCGAGCGCGGCACCGGGTGTGGAGGATTCAGCTGGCGGTAAAGTCCATGTGGATGGACGAGAGGTAAGGCTGGGAGTGGGCTGCGTGTCACTGGCTTCACTGTAACAGACAGTGTCCTTCGTTGACTGAGGACAGTAACTCTGCATCTCTGGATAGAAGGAATGAGTGAGACCCTCCCTCCTTCAGACCAGCATCTGCAGTTCCTTCCTACACGGGGCTCGGTTGAATACAGTCCCGGGTTGTGAAACCCTCACTCAAAGCAGGGCGAGTACTTGCAAACAATGTCTGCAAAGAGTGTCTTTTCAACCGTCCCATGGCTTGGTGGTTACTTGTGTGGGAAGGAGCTGCAGATGCTGGTTTACACCGTAGACACAAAATGCTGATGCAACTCAGCGGCATCTCTGGAGAACAGGAATGGGCGACATTTCGGGTCGGAGCCCTTGACTTGTTAGGTTGATAATTGAGAACGTGTAAAGGCGTGTACAGTCTTGTACTTCCGCATTTGTCTGCTGTTCAGTAATTCCAGACTTTCCCGTTGTGTCGCGGATTTCCAGCATCTGCGCGATTTCCCGGTTTAATGTCACTTCCCTGTTTTTGGTATGTTGAAAGTAGGACCGCAAAACGGCCGGGAGGCAATTACAGGGCACCTCGGACCTGAGTCATAACTGGGCAAGGAGCAGACTTTTGTCTTCACTAAGGAATCTCCTGGAAGTACTAGGGGGACTGAAGGGTCCAGTGGGAGGGAAGAACTGAAGGGAATCCACATTAGTCAGAAAATAGTGTTAGGTAAATTGTTGGGACTGAAGTCGGACAAATCCCCAGGGCCTGATAGTCTGCATCCCAGAGTACTCGAGGTGGTGGCCCTAGAAATTGTGGATGCATTGATGATCATTTTCCAATGTTTTCTCGACTCTGGATTAGATCAGAAGGGGAGGTGCAACGAGACCTGGGTGTGCTTATACATCAGTCACTGAAAGTAAGCATGCAGGCACAGCAGGCAGTGAAGAAAGCCTTCATTGCAAGAGGATTTGAATTTAGGAGCAAGGAGGTCCTACTGCAGTTGTACAGGGCCCTGGTGAGACTGCACCTGGAGTATTGTGTGCAATTTTGGTCTCCTAATTTGAGGAAGGACATGATTGCTATTTAGGGAGTGCAGCGTAGGTTCACCAGGTTAATTCCCGGAATGGTGAACCTATGATGAAAGAATGGGTTGATTGGGCTTGTATTTGCTGGAATTTAGAAGGGTGAGATCTTGTAGAAACATATAAAATTCTTAGAGGATTGGACAGGGTAGATGCAGGAAAAATGTTCCTGATGTTGGGGGAGTCCAGAACCAGGGGTCACAGTTTAAGAGTAAGGGGTAGGCCATTTAGGACTAAGATGAGGAAAACCTTTCTCCCCAGAGTTGTGAATCTGTGGAATTCTCTGCCACAGAAGGCAGTGGAGACCAATTCGCTGGATGTTTTCCAGAGAGTTACATTTAGCTCTTGTGGCTTAGGGGATCAAGGGATATGGGGGAAAAAGCCAGAACGGATTTTGGATGATCAGCCATGAACGTATTGAATGGTGGTGCTGGCCCGAAGGGCTAAGTGGCCTACTCTTGCACCTATTTTCGGTGTATCTATGTTTTTGTGTCTATCTTCGGTTTAAACCAGCATCTGTCAGATTCTTATTCAATCATTCTCCCTCACATGGGACTTTTCTAGTGAGACTTTTCATTTGTTTCAAATTTTCAATCATTTGCTGGCAGATATAACTTGAGGTAGGAGTAAATGCTTGTTAAACATATGATGCCGATTAGTTGCATTAGTGGTCTCGACCCGAAACGTCACCCATTCCTTCTCTCCAGAGATGCTGCCTGACTCACTGAGTTACTCCAGCATTTTGTGACACCTTCGATTTGTCCCAGCATCTACAGTTATTCTCCTGCACTACTCACTTTGTTTACAGTGATGATCATGGACTGTTGGAAGAAGCAAAAAAGTTGCACAAGGCGCAATTTGAGTACATTCTCCGTTTGTATGGAATTACGGAACTCTGTCTGAAGGCTGGAACCAAATTGCTGGGACTGGTAACTGAATTTGTGGAGAATGGATCACTGGAAAATCTCATTCGCCTCCATGAAGTCCCTTTGCCTCTTCGACTATGTTTTGTGTACGAGATTGCTTTGGGAATGAACTTCCTCCACAACCTTAACCCAGCCCTCTATCACCATGACTTAAAGCCTGCTAATATTCTACTAAATAAGGAGTATCACATTAAGGTAAGTTAAAGTGCATGAGCTATTTTTGCAAGCCTTTCATGAGTAATTTATTGTTATATGTTCTGAAACAGGAAAATAACTTTCTTTACTTGCAGCAGCACAACAAGTATGTAAACATGGTACTCTGAAGACACCACAATAAACAACAAAAAGAAGTTCAATAATTTGACAGCAATACAGAAGAAAAACAAAGCCCCGAGTCCCTAGTGTAATCAAGACAGTTTGGAGTTTAGTTGGACTTTATTGTGCTCAATGCCTGATTGTTGTTGGGAAGAAGCTGCTCCTGAACCTGGATGTTAGATTTTGGGATCTTATTCCTTCTTCCTGATGGCAGGAGTGAAATGAGAGTGGCCAGGGTGGTGTGGGTCCTTGAGGTTGGCTGCCCTTTTGAGGCGATGCCTCCTGTAGATCCATTTGATGGTGGGGAGGTTGGTGCCCGTGATGGACCAAAAAATATTACCCAAATCTTCCCGTCACAGTGGATCAGTTGAATTGTGTCAGTTGAAGTCTCGCAAGGTGTTGGCTTGTGCAGGGTAAAACTTGTTTAAATAGTTTTGTTTTTTAGTTTAGAGGTGCAGCATGGAAACAGTCCCACAGAGTCCACACCGACCATCAATTACCTGTACGCCAGTTCTGTTTTCCCAGTTTTGCATCCTGCACATCAGGGGTAATTTACAGAAGCCAATTACCCTGCAAACCTGC
Organism: Rhinoraja longicauda; assembly: GCF_053455715.1. Classification (NCBI taxonomy): domain Eukaryota; kingdom Metazoa; phylum Chordata; class Chondrichthyes; order Rajiformes; family Arhynchobatidae; genus Rhinoraja; species Rhinoraja longicauda. The sequence continues at coordinate 88,778 of NW_027601474.1, forward strand.
GCGTCTTTAGGATGTGGGAGGAAACTGGAAGACCCGAAGAAAATCCGGTCGCAGGGAGAATATGCAAACTCCGCATATATGTGAGGATCAACCCCGGGTCACTTGTGCTGAGAGGCTGCAGCTCTACTGCTGTGCCACTGTGCTGTCCACAGAGATACAGCATGGAAACAGGCCTTTCCGCTCCTCCCCCTCTCCCCGAGTCCACTCTGACCATTGATCATCCATTGACACTAGTTCTGTTATCTCACTTTCGCATCCTCTCCCTGCATGCTAGGGGCAATTTACAGAGACCAATTAACCTACAGTGGTGATTGAGATCGCGGGGCAGACCAGAGATAGAAAGGAACTAAAATTGCAAATGGCCAATAGTTTGGTGCAAAATTGCAAATGGCCAACATCATCCAGTCAATTGTAATCTATTAGACCAGTTAACATTTTAGATGTGTAATCTCCATCATGATCTACAGTACAAATCCAGGTGTAAGCAGTAAGGCACATGCTACATATGGAGCTGAAGTGAAAGTATTTTGCCTTTGCTGGAATGTATCGCTGACCCTCTGTAATCCTACACCCTCAACCTCCAAGACATCCATATCAAATTCTAAATCTAATTCTTAAATACTTGGTACAGTTAACTTTTATGTTCCAAACCCACTCATTCCTGGGATCATTCTTGTAAACCTCCTCTGGGCCCTCTCCAACGCCAGCACATCTTTCCTCAGATATGGGCCCAAAACTGCTCTCAATACTCCACATGTGGTTTAACCAGTGCCTGAAAAAGCCTCAGCCCAAGAAACATCCCATTCTTGTCTTACAACATCCTTGTTCTTCTCCAGATATGTGATTTTGGTCTGGCAAAATGGCGGAAATTCACAAGTCAAAACAGAAATAATTCCCCCCAAAACGACGGCACCATTAGTTACATGCCACCTGAATGCTTTGCGGACATCAATACCAGGAAAGACACAAAGGTTGATGTGTACAGGTGAGTGAAGTTTCTAAATGGCAGTGTTGTCCCATGTGCCTGGATGTGATCTATAACTTAGTGAACTTTGAGGACATTCTGGCTGATGGCCTTGTTTAGATTGGAGATACTGTATAGAAACAGGCCCTCTGGCCCACTGAGTGATCCCCGCACACTAACACTATCCAACAAACACGAGTTGCTGTCTTGCAGCGCCAGAGACCATGGTTCTATCCTGACTACAGCTGCTGTCTGTATGGAGTTTGTCTGTTCTCCCCTTGACCACATGGGTTTTCCCTGGGTGCTCCGGTTTCATCCCACATTCCAAAGATGTACAGGTTTATACGTTAATTAGCTTCGGTAAAGATTGTAAATTGCCCCTAGCTTGTAGGATAATGCTAGTGTATAGGGATCTCTGGTCGGCACAGACTCGGTGAGATGACGGGCCTGTTTCTATGCTGTATCTCTAAATGAAACAAAACTAAAAAAGAGTATTTGGAAATTCCTTGTTGCTGAAAGTGTTTTGAGCAGGACCCAATATTTAATAAGAACCTGGGGAGGTAATGTTTTCAGAGGATGGTGGGTATATGGAATAAGCTGGTGGAGGAAGTAGTTGAGGCAGGTAGTATTGCAATGCTTAAGAATCATTTGGACAGGGACATGGATAGGATAGGTTTAGAGGGATATGGGCCAAATGCAGGCAGGTGGAACTAGTGTAAATGGGACTTGTTGGTCGGTGTGGGGAAGTTGGGATGAAGGGTTTGTTTCCATACTATGATTCTATGACTCCATGACAATTCATACTTCAGCTGCCTGGAAGTGATGCAACTCTCCTTTGAAGCTTTGTCGGGTCACATGAAATGCACAGCAAGTGTCCCCAAGTTCCACTTTCCCTTCACGTATAACCCATCCCTGCCAAGGATCATGAACCCTGCCCTCACATATTTTATCGGTGAAAGCCTAAGCATTAATCTTTATTGCACTTGTGTCAAATCCTTGCCCTTGTGTAAACAAGTTTCTATTATCTTAATATTATGCAAGTTTTTAATTGAGTTGATCAATTGAGTTTATTATCCTGATGCAAGATGCTTCTCATTGTAAATCTAGTTGATGACAGTGGTATCACTGGCAAAGATCAAGTTGGCATTGATTGATTGAAAGATACCACATGGAAACAGGCCTTTTGGTCCACTGAGTTCACCTTGAACATCGATCACCTGTTCTCACTAGTTCAATGTTACCCCACTTTCACTTCTACTCTCTACACACTTGGGGCAATTTACAGAAGCCAATTGACCTACAAACACGCACGTCTTTGTGACCTTGGAGCAAACCGGAGCACCCAATAGTCAATTTTATTTGTCACATGCACAAATGTGCAGTGAAATGAAAGATTACTCACAGTCCAACAATAAGAGCAATAAAAATAAGTAATAACACACAATCATAAACCAACACCAAACAAAAAGAAACATCCATCACAGTGAGTCTCCTCCAGTCACCTCCTACCTGTGATGGAAGGCATATTCCTGACCACAAGAATATGTTTAAAAGCCCACAGACAGCATCCTATGACAGGATCGAACCCAGGTCTGTGGCGCTGTGATACAGCGGCTCTACCAGCTGCACCACTGTGCTGCCTTCTCTTCCTGGACAACATTTAATCTCCAAGTTGTACCTGTTTTCCTTTCTAAGCTGTTATCAAACCCCATCTCAAAGACTTTGAGCTTGGCTCTTGGGATCTGATGGATTGCTCAAGTGTCAGCCAAATAGCAATGGTGGAATGCCACAGGTCATTGAGGTATTGCTAAGAATCAAACTCTGTAGTTTGGACAGTCAAGCCACGGATATGATGCCACCAACTGAGAATTGCGGAGGTGCACATGAGAGGGTGTAGAATATGCTGCTTGGCCCTCTGGGGTCTGGGTTATTGCCAGGCTGGAATGTTAATGAAGATGAGGGGAAATACCTTTAAACCCCTAACAAATGCCTGGTCTTTTAGCAAATGTAAAGAGAGGTTGTTTAAAAAATACTAAATTAACTCTGCTAAAGTAATCTGTTTTTTTCTCCTGTTAAGCTCTTAACTTTCAATCAGACCTTTAATTGAGTCATGTTGCGTGTCTTGAAACTGATCACGACAATAACCTTTTTATCATTTCTGTTTATAATCTCATAGCTATGGAATTGTTATCTGGGGGATACTAACGTGCAAAACGCCTTATGAATGTAAGTACAGCTGTAACTATCATATTAAATAAAAGTAGGAAGTGTTGGTAAGACTCGGCAGGTCAGACAGCAACTGTGGAAAGAGAAAGTTAATATTATAGGCAAAGACCCTTCGGCAAAACTATGTTCCAGAAACTTTATTCCTTCAAGTTTGGCCGGCACAGTGGCGCAGCGATAGATTTGCTGCCTTACAGCACCATGGTCCCTGGTTCGATCCTGACCATGGGTGGTGTCTGTATGGAGTTTGTACGTTCTCCCCACGATTGCATGAGTTTTCCCTGGGTGGTCCGGTTTCTTCCCACACTCCAAAGACGTACAGATTTGTAGGTTGTAGGGAAACGAATCCTGGTGGACCTCGGCTCGTATGTTTCACCATGTCCTCTGTTCCAAACTCTGAACCCAACTCTGGCCCACCGTGTCTCGTCCACCCCTGGTTGTGCATCCCTCTCAAAGTCTGGACACCCAACTCGTACTTGGATTAATTAATGAGTCAGCAGCCTGAACATTGCGATTGCTGACAGTTGGATGCCAGATTTCTTGGAGATTTCCTGTGTTATCTAGTCTGAAGGCACAAAAATGTTGTTAAGTCTTTAAATTACAGGTCTCTACATTGTCCATGTTCAGTTAGATTATTTTCAGCGGCGGAGAACACTATGGCTACGCTTTGCCAGGCTGACCCTGCGACGCTGCCAGGACAAGACCTTCATGGTCAGATCAAGAACCCTGCTCATACAACAGCTGGAACTTGACAATAGTGCCAAACCGGCCACTCAGTATACTGTCTCAGTGTACTACTGCTGTGCCCTTGTGTTGTATCTGAGGTGCTAATCTAATATGTATCTAAGTGCTAATGTATAGTGACACGTGTACTGGACTTTGTATGGAAAAATGAATTTCACTAAGTACCATGCCATTTATCCTCAGATGTTCGACATTCTGCGCTTATTAAATCGTGCATATGCAATGGAGACAGACCTGACCTGCAGCAAATCCCAAAACATCTTTTGGAATCTTGTAAACCCCTCATTGACCTGATGAAAAGATGTTGGGCTCAAAATCCAAATGATCGTCCTCCCTTTTCAAGTATGTTTTTACCAATAATGCATGACTGCCAGGTGCTGGGGGCAATGATGCTTTTGCATGTCGCTGCTCCCCATGTTAGAGATCCTAGGGTGACGGAGGAACTGAATGAAATCCACATTAGGCAGGAAATGGTGTTGGGTAGACTGATGGGACTGAAGGCTGATAAATCCCCAGGACCTGATGGTCTGCATCCCAGAGTACTTAAGGAGGTGGTGCTAGAAATTGTGGACGCATTGGTGATCATTTTCCAATGTTCTATAGATTCAGGATCAGTTATCTGTGGATTGGAGGGTAGCTAATGTCCCACGTTTTAAGAAAGGAGGGAGAGAGAAAATGGGAAATTATAGACCGGTTAGTCTGACATCAGTGATGGGGAAGATGCTGGAGTCAATTATAAAAGACGAAATTATGGAGCATTTGGATAGTAGTAACAGGATTGTTCTGAGTCGGCATGGATTTACGAAGGGGAAATCATGCTTGACTAATCTTCTGGAATTCTTTGAGGATGTAACTAGGAAAATTGACAGGGGAGAGCCGGTGGATGTGGTGTACCTTGACTTTCAGAAAGCCTTCGACAAGGTTCCACATAGGAGATTATTGGGCAAAATTGGAGCACATGGTATTGGAGGTAGGGTACTGACATGGATAGATAATTGGTTGACAGACAGAGCAAAGAGTGGGGATAAATGGGTCCCTTTCAGAATGGCAGGCAGTAACTAGTGGGGGTACCGCAAGGCTCAATGCTGGGACTGCAGCTATTTACAATATACATTAATGACTTGGATGAAGGCATTAAAAGTACCATTAGCAAATTTGCAGATGATACAAAGCTGGGTGGTAGCGTGAACTGTGAGGAAGATGCTATGAGGTTGCAGGGTGACTTGGACAGGTTGTGTGAGTGGGCGGATGCCTAGCAGATGCAGTTTAATATGGATAAGTGTGAGGTTATCCACTTTGGTGGTAAGAATAGGAAGGCAGAGTATTATCTGAATGGTGTCAAGTTAGGAAAAGGGGACGTACAATGAGATCTGGGTGTCCAAATGCATCAGTCACTGAAAGGAAGCATGCAGGTACAGCAGGCAGTGAAGAAAGCCAATGGAATGTTGGCCTTCATAACAAGAGGAGTTGAGTACAGGAGCAAAGAGGTCCTTCTACAGTTGTACAGGGCCCTAGTGAGACCTCACCTGGAGTACTGTGTGCAGTTTTGGTTTCCAAATTTGAGGAAAGATATTCTTGCTATTGAGGGCATGCAGCGTAGGTTCACTAGGTTAATTCTCGGAATGGCGGGACTGTCATATGTTGAAAGACTGGAGCGACTAGGCTTGTATACACTGGAATTTAGAAGGATGAGAGGAGATCTTATCGCAACGTATAAGATTATTAAGGGGTTGGACACGTTAGAGGCAGGAAACATGTTCCCAATGTTGGAGGAGTCCAGAACAAGGGGCCACAGTTTATAAATAAGGGATAGGCCATTTAGAACTGAGATGAGGAAAAACTTTTTCAGTCAGAGTTGTGAATCTGTGGAATTCTCTGCCTCAGAAGGCAGTGGAGGCCAATTCTCTGATTGCATTCAAGAGAGAGCTAGATAGAGCTCTTGAGGATAGCGGAATCAGGGGGTATGGGGAGAAGGCAGGAACGGGGTACTGATTGAGAATGATCAGCCATGATCACATTGAATGGCGGTGCTGGCTCGAAGGGCCGAATGGCTGCCTCCTGCATCTATTGTTATTGTCCATAAATGTACCTTACCATATCATCATCAACACCATCCATAAAGTTTGATCTCATAAGCTAATAGTCATTGAATCATCTCGGGTAGGCAGAGAAAGCTGGAGTAACTCAGGGGGTCAGGCCGCATCTCTGGAGAAAGGAAATGGGTGACGTTTCAGGTCGAGACCCTTCTGCAGACTGGGAGTCAGTGGAGAGGGAAACTAGAGATATGAAAAGGTTCAGGTTCAGAACAGTTTTGTTCTGAACTTTTTCTACCTCTAGCTGGGTGGCAGTCAGTGGTGAGCAGGGAATGGCCTGGGGGTAGTGACAGTCAGATGGCTTGGGTGGGACTGGCCTGGGGAGTGACAGTCAGGCTGTTCGGGTGGGAATGGCTTGGCAAGCGGTCGTCCGAGGGAGTAAGTGGGGGTAAAATGAGATGGGAACAAAGAGGGAATCGGTTTCCATGGGCGTATGGATGTTGTGTCCAAAATGACTGTTTATTGTCCCTTCTCTTTCATCAGAGTGTGTTAATGAGCTTGAAGCAGAACAGAGGAATGATCAGGAGCTTCAACAGGCAGTGCAGGTCCTGGCTCAGCAAGTCCTGGCTCAGCAGGTACAGACTCCCACAGAACTGCTCTGGTGAATGGCCGGTTTCCGTCTTGCTTTGGTCTGCTATTTCTGCAGATTCCAACTAACGAAGGGGGAAGGTGGCGAGGCACACTGTATTGCGTCATTGTTTTCTGATCTTGGATTTCTTTTCTGTGCAGCTGTCCAATTGTGTGGTCGTAGACTGTGCGCCTGGTAGCGGAGGGAATACAGGAAGCAGCAGCAATCTTTGTGGTAACTATGATCTGATGCTCTTTTTCCTACTTTCAGAGGGAAAGCAAAATTCTTGTTCTGATTTGGAGCTCGTTTACATGCTTTGTTGTAAAGTCCATGGTTTTAATGTCATTCTGCATTCCCTCCCCCCACGTGCTCCAGGGCTGAGGAAACCCTCAGATTTCCACTGGAGCTCCATTGATTGCAGTGCTCAGCGCAGCCAGAAGGGGGAGTGAGCTCAGCCTGAACAATGACCCATTCCCCACACATGCCTATGATCTTTTAGCTATGGCACGGTGGCGCTGCGGTAAAGTTGCTGCCTAAAGGTTCGATCCTGACCTCGGGTACTGTCTCTGCATAGTTTGCACGTTCTCCCCGTGATGGTGTGGATCTCCTCTGGGTGCACAGATTTCCTCCCATATTCCAAAGACATGCAGGTTTAGGGACAATTTTACAGAAGACAATTGTCCCTAATGTGTTGGATAGAACTAGTGTATGGGTGATTGTTGGTTGGCATGGACTCGATGGACCAAAGGGTCTGTTTGCACTCTTCTAAATTCTGCACATGGCTTTGTTTGACTGTTCCTTGACAGCAACAACTTTCTTTAACTGTGCAAAGAGACCATTCATCCCACCAGGTCTGAACTAGCCCCTAGCTGAGCACTCCCATTCCCTCATCTCCCTATTTCCCTGTGGCCCCATAACCCCTCCTTTTGCAATTCCCCTTGGAATCTTTTGCCACTTAACTACACTGGAGGCAGTTTACTATGGTCAACATGGTCAGTCGACTGCATGGTAGCGCAGCGGTAGAGTTGCTGACTTACAGCACCAGGGACCCGGGTTCGATCCCGACTGTGGATGCTGACTATGGAGTTTGTACGTTCTCCACGGGGACTGTGTGGGTTTTCTCTGGGATCATCGTTTTTTTTCCATTCTCCAAAGGTTAATCGGCTTCGGTAAAAATTGTGAATTGTCCCTAGCATGTGTAGGTTATTGTTAGTTGTGTTTGGGTGGCTGGTCGGCGCGGACTCGTTGAACCGAAGGGCCTGTTCCCATGCTCTAAACTAACAAACCAGCCTATGTGCCTGTGTGAGGAAGCTGGAGCACCTAGGAGAAACAACACAGAATCCAGAGCGCATATGGATTACACCCAGGGTCCGGAAGATGCACGCGACCTTGGACATGTGAGGCAGCAGCACTAACTGCTGTGTCACTAGGCCATGTTTTTCCTGGGACGTGTTGAGTTTAGTTTAGAGATACAGATTGGAAAAGGGGCCTTTCGGCCCACCGAGTCCACACCGACCATCGATCACCCATTCTCACTAGTTCGATGTTATCTCGCTTTTGCACCCACTCTCGACACGTTGGGGACAATTTACAGAGGGCCAATTAACCTACAAACCTGCATGTCTTTTGGGTGTGGGAGGAAACCGAAGCACCCGGAAGAAACCCACAAGGTCACATGGAGAATGTGCAAACTACCCACAGACAGTACCTGACATCAGGATCACACCTGGGTCTCGGTGCTTTGAGGCAGCAGCTCTACCTACTGTGCTACTGTGCTGCCAAGTGTTGAATCATTTTAGTTGTTGAATATTGGGGTCATACAGGATGGAAACTGGCCATGTAGGCCCAACTGGCCCACACCGGCCAACATGCCCCATCTAAACTCGTCTCTACTGCCTGCATTTAGGCCCATATCCCTCTGAACCTGTCCTATCCATGTACCTGACGAAATGTTTCTTAAACGTTGTGATAATAACTGCCTCCTCCGGCAGCTTGTTTCATACACCTACCAGCCTTTGTGTGAAAAACGTTAGCCCTCCAGTTCCCATTAAATCTTTCCCCCCTCACCTTGCACCTATGTCCTAATGGTGTAGAATCTTTCCCTGACTGCAGCTAAAACTTGGAGCAGGTGCCTTGGCATCTTGGATCACATAATTTCCATTTGGAATAAACATATAACCATTTTTATTCAGTGGTCCGACTGTGTTGTGTAACCTAACAAGTAAACAGTGGGGCAAATAACCTTGGACTCCCATCTCCATTGATTGGCTAAAGAATGTGGATAATGTGACGATAATGGCGGTAATGGAAAGCTACAGTAGTTGCGGTATTACGCCAGTTTATAAACTTCCTAAAAAGGTGTCAAAGTTGGGCATTTTACCTGGAATGAAAACGAGGAACTGCAGATGTTGGTTTACCAAAATGGACACAGTGCAGTTCAGGCAACATCTCTGGAGAACATGGGTAGGTGATGTATTGTATCGGGACCCTTCTTCAGAGTTGCTGCCTGACCCGAGTTATTCCAGCATTTTTTTGTCTTTTTTGTGCATTTTACCTTGCATTTTGCACAATTTTTAAAATGCAGGGCAGTTCTTCAAGGCCCCAATAGGTGGCGATACAGGACCACAGTTAACCGTTCTGCTCTCAACACTAGTTCAGTTTCATTCTTATCTCTCCTTTGTTTTGTTCAGCACCCGTTGAGGAGCAGAATGAATGCACCAACTTTCTCGGTGAGTCATCAAGTAAGTATTTTACCTGTTCTCTTCAGTTGGGAGGTCTATGCCTGTGCTGGCTGAGCCGATCCCACCTGGGACCAAGGCGAGGGGTCTCGGTATCCCTGGAGCACGCTCCACCTTGGGAGTGAAGGAGATGGCAGTGGAGGTCCAAGTGAGATCTTGCAATGGATTGTTGCTGTGATGGATCCTGGTGTGGTGAGGGATGGAGACAGTTCAGCTCAGACCCTGGAACCCTTTTGCTGGTGTGCACAGGGTCAAACTGTTGGTGTGGAATCAGCCTGAATTCTCCCAATCTCCTGGTCACCTCACCAGGAAGAGTGGGTGCGCCTGGACTAATCGGGGGGGTTTTACAAACCGGTTCCTCACCGTCAGCCAGTGGTGAGGCTTGTGCCCTGTTACATGTGAGCACCTCTCCCTGGTACGGCTGCAGATTGAACCTTGATCTTCAACATCGTACACTGGCAGCCACAATCCCCTCTCAACAGGAAAATCCAGCTGATAAGCCTTTTCGGCTTCGCAAGAGTCTTTGATTCTGTCAACAAGGGGCTTCACGGAGAGTCCGTCTCAAGTTCAACCCTCTCAAAAATCCTTAACTGGTCTAATGATCGCAAAGTCTGATTCAAACCTATGGGCCCATCAGAGATTTGAACCCAGTGCAGACTGGAGCTAATGAGGTTGTGTCAGTGCATCAACCGCCTTTTCATTTCAATGTTTCTTCTTGTCTCCAACAAAATAGCCTTTGGAACTGAATTAGATCAGAAGGCTGAACAGGAGGCATTCGCAACAACATTCAAAGACCCTAATCCACGGAACCACTACACACCCACCCACTTCCATAGGAGAACCAAGAGCAACAAAGTCTCGGGCATCGAACAGGTTGCAGGTGTGCAGATTCCAAGACCCATCTTCTTTGATTCCAATGATTGCATGGTCTGAAAGGGAGGGGGGAGGGTTGGCGGGGACAGGGGGAAGGGGTGGTGGTGGTGGTGGCGCGAGGTTGGCAAATACTCCCAATAGTGAGACGGCTTGACTGAAGGAGAGCAAGGAGTGGGACAAATAGGGGAGCAAGTCGAGGTACGGTCGGACGAATAACCCTCTCTCCCTAGAACCAACTGCTAGGATGGAAGGGCTGTAAGGTCTCCTGTTGATGGTATTATCTCAACCATCCAAAACCAGGAGGGATCTGATTGTTCGAACTGAATAAAATGTGACCCACTTCTGACCGCTTCTTCCCATGGTTTTTCCTTCCAGAGCCTGTTCAGGAATCCACCTGGAAGGAATGCAAGACCGGTGAGTTCTCTGTCAGTCCAAGTCTTTTGGGTCTTCTCTGGCCTGTGTTCCCCAGCCCCTGTCAAGGGTCAGTGCGGGCAGGAAGTTTAGAAGGCCTATTTCTTATTGGTGCTCATCTATTGAGCTGCATCTGCTTTAACCATAGTTATTTAGGATGGATGCATGGAATTGGCCGTGTTGGTCAATACATGACTGGGAAGCTTTTTGCTATGGTCAACAGAGTGTGACGCCATAATAATGATTACTAAGTGGATGGCCTGACTGAGGAAATCTCGGGAGCCAGCAGACATAATGCAGCTTGAGTGTACCGAGAAAGGAGTGGGGACAGGGAGTGACTGAGGGAAAGAAAGGGGTTGGGAGAGGGAGGATGTAAGAGGGCTGGGGAAGGTGGTGAAAGTAGGGACAGGGTTCAAGGGGGAGTGGAGGGTTTGGGGAAAAGTGGGGAGAGTGAGGGGAGTGAGAAAGATGGTGGAGATAAGTAGAGGTTGGAGGCGAGGGGGCCTGTGCAGGGAGGGAAGGTTGGGGTGGAAAAGCATCTGGGAGTGAGGGATTAGCCTGAGGAGGGAGGAGAAAGATGTAGTGATGGGAGAGAGGTGGAGACGGAGGGCACGATTGGAGATGGGTGGGGGGGAATGTGTTGGAAAGAAGGTGGACTCTACGTTGCAGCCAGCCAATAACTATTGCTGCATTTTCCTCTCTTCCTAGAAATGTGCATTGATGCCAGCCAAGAGAAAATCGTGAAGGGTGAGTAACTGGCATTTGAGAGTGAAACCAATCCCAGCAGGAGCCTCCCATCCCATCTGGACTGAGGTTGTGGGGCTGAAGGGGACCATTGTGCCGTCATGGCCTCAGAACTGGCTCAGTTCGTTAGGTCACCTCGACCCTGAATGTAACTGGTCCCGTCTGGCCTTGTCTAGTTGTGGACTTGCAGGGCAGCACAGTGGCACAGCTGGTAGAGCATCTTGCCCACCGCGTTGGAGACCCAGATTCGATCCTGACCTCTGGTTCTGTCTGTGGAGGTTTCCCATTCTCCCTGTGAATACTTGGGTTTTGTTTGAGTACTCCCATTTTCTCCCACATCACAAAGACAGTCGTTGTATGTTAATTGGCCTCTGTAAATCCCCCTTGGTGTGTCCGGAGTCGATGAGAAAATGGATGAGATAACAAAGAACTAATGTGAATGGGTGATTGATGATTGGTGTGGACCCAGTGGGCTGAAGGGCCTAATTCCATGCTGTGTCATTAAACTAAAATAAATGCATGTTCACCCTCTGGCTTCAAGTACTCTGTGCCTCCTCAGTAAGTGTGAGGTTGTTCAAAGTCATGATACGCTGGACAAGCCCTACAACATCACACCAAAACACACGGAACCAGAAACTAATACCACAAAATTGAGTCCGAAGAAGGGTCCTAACCCATAACATCACCAATCCATGACCTGCAGAGATGTTGCTGGATAGGCTGAGTTACTCCAGCACTTTGTCTTTTTTGGTAGACCAGAATCTGCAGTTCCTCTGTCTCTGCTGAAACCACTCAACAGGTCTGGCAGCATCTGCAGTGAGAGGTGGAACCAACGTTACAGGTCCAAGATCTATCATCATAGTCAGACCAGCCAGGCTTTTGAGGAAACTAGAATTCGCAGTCTGTTTTTTTTTTTTTTTTAAGTACAAATTGTATTGAAGAATATATTGATGGCTCTTCCGCAGAGCACCACCCCATTGGGAAAAGATTGGAAGCATTTTAAATGTATGTATTGAAATGCCTTTATTCTGTTTATGTTTCTGGTCTTTGTATCTGATTCTTTAAGATGGCGGCACATGCATGCATACGTTAATATATTATACAACTGACTCCAACAACTAAACATAGGTTCAATGCACAGTGGCTGTGTTTTTAACACAACATTCTGCCAGAGTTTGTCAGCCTGCCGGTGTCTCCTTGGATTGCTGTCCCACCCGGAAGACGATGCAGGGAGAGGAAACAAAAGCGAGGCTGCCGAGCTGGGATAAATGCTAGGCTAGGAAAAGACCCACACAAACCTCCACTGCCAAGTCCTTTCATCACGAATGCAAGATCACTTGCCAACAAAATGGAAGAGCTGGAACTTATCACATCTACGCAGGAAAACGTAAAGGACTGCTGCGTTATGATCATTATGGAAATGTGGCTCAACCCAGCGATCTCGGAGAAGGCTGTCAGGCTAGGAGGCCGCTCAGCTCACCACTATGACAGGAACAGAGACTCCAGTAAGAGCAGGGGAGGAGGACTTTGTGTATACACAAACAACAACTGGTGCACAAATGTAAAGGTCATTGTCATTGGTAACCACTGCTCTCCGGACTTGGAATATTTATCAATAAAATGTCGCCCATTCTATCTGCCTCGAGAATTCACGGTTGCCATAATCACAGCTGTATACATACCACCAGATGCTCATACTACAACAGCTTTGGGCTATCTGCTACCTGCCATTAGCAAACAACAGCGTGCCCATCCTCGTGGAGTTTTTATAATAGCAGGTGATTCCAACCAAGCAAAACCAAAGACTGTTGTCCCGAAATTTTATCAACATATGCAGTGCCCCATAACAGGAAAAAACACACTCGATCATGTTTATAGCAGCATTAAACAAGGGTACAAAGCATCATCTCTCCCCCATCTGGGCCAGTCTGACCTTGTCTTTTTTTAACTCCAGTGTTACAGACCTCTTATCAACACGATCAAACCAGCTGCTAGAGGCATACAAGTGTGGCCTGAGGGAGCTTCTGAGCAACTATAGGACTGCTTTACCTGCACTGACTGGGAATTATTTGAGGACGAGGACATTGACACCTACATTTCCACTGTACTGTTTTACATAAAAAGCTGTGTAAACAATGTCACTATCACAAAACGCATCCGTGTCTTTCCCCATAACAAACCATGGATGACCAAAGACGTCCAAACTCCTGCTAAAAGCCTGCAACATGGCTTTCTGGTCCGGCAACACAGCTGTATAGTGAGGCCAGGTCCGACCTGAAGAGGGGCATCAGAGACGCCAAAGCGGCCTACAAGTGAAGGATTGAGAGCCACTTGGACAACTCAGACCCCTGAGGTGCCTGGCAAGGTATACGGCACATCACCAATTACAATAACAACAACACCACCAGCAGCAGTGCCTCGCTGGTAGAGCAGCTCAACCACTTCTTTGGCCGCCATGAGGTGGAGAGAACAGAGACTGTCATGCCCACTGCTGTAGCTCCAGCTGACAACAGCCAGACACTCAACATACAGACTGCTGATGTCACACGCACACTCCGTAACGTCAACAGCTGGTCTGGAGGGAGTTCCAGGACAGGTTCTCAGAGACTGCGCTGCTGAGTTAGCTGACATGTTCACAAACATCTTCAATCTATCCCTGGCACAGCGCATTGTCCCCACGTGCCTAAGAACATCCACAATAGTGCCAGTTCTAAAGCAGACAGCCGTAACCTGCCTCAATGACTACAGGCCAGTTGCACTAACACCAATAATCATGAAGTGACTGATCCTTAAGCACATCAAGGCTGCTCTCCCACCCACCCTGGATCCACACCAATATGCACACAGAGTCAACAGATCCCGCCATTGCCACTGCCCTCCATACTGTATCGCTCCACCTAGATCAACGGGGCGCATGTGCACGGCTGCTGTTTGTTGATTCCAGCTCTGCATTTAATACAATCGGACCCAGCAGACTGGTCTCCAAGCTGTCCGTCCTAGGCTTCCAACACAACATCTGCCTTTGGATAAAGGACTTCCAATCAGACCGGCCGCAGTCAGTCAGGATGGCCCCCACCACTTTCCCACTCTGCCACTCGGCACAGGGGCTCCACAAGGCTCGGCTGAACCCCCTCCTCTACTCTCTCTATACCTATGACTGTATACTGTATACCAACCCGCAACACCAACACAATCATTAAATTTGCAGACGACACGACAGTGGCAGGGCTGATCGTTGAGGGAGATGAGTCAGCTTACAGGGAGGAGGTACAGAGGCTAACAGGCTGGTGCTCGGAAAACAACGGCACTACACCAAAAAAACAAAAGAGCTCAACATCGACTTCAGGAAGAAGCAGGGTGACCATGCCCCACTGCACTTAAATGAAGAAAGAGTGGATAGAGTCTCCAGTTGCAGGTTCCTGGGCACCCACATCTCAGAAGATCTCACGTGGTCAACCAACATAAACTCTCTGGTTAAGAAGGCACAACAGCGGCTTCACTTCCTAAGAACACTCGGGAAAGTCAACCTGCCACATCAGCTGCTCCATTGAGAGTGTACTGCCACATGGGACCCTGGTGTGGCAGAGCAACAGTTCAGCGGCTGACAAGAAGGCTCCACAGCGAGTCATCAACGCAGCCCAGAAGATTGCCAACACACGTCTGCCTGCCCTGGAAGACATCTATAGCTCCCGTTGCCTGTGGAAGGCATCCTGCATCCTAAAGGACCCATCTCACCCCACCCCACCCATCACTTGTTTGCCCATCTGCCCTCAGGAAAGCGCTACAGGTCCATCAAAGTGCACACCACAAGACTAACAAGCAGTTTCTACCCAAAGGCCATCACCACACGGAACTCTACACTGAAAGCACACCCCCATAGACAATATTTATACTGTACGATACTGATATATTCATTTATAATATTTATTTTTATAATACTATTCTGTGCACTATCATATGTTCTGACAAGGTGCAATATGTTATATTCTGATGAGTGAGTGCGTACGTAGGTATAATATGTATGTGTACGTAGGTATAATGTGTATGCGTGTGTGAATCTGTGTGTTTGTGTCACAGTGTGTGCATGCGAGTGTATGAACAGTATTTATTTTTCTCACTCTTTTACTGTTATTTTATTGTAATTTTTTATTTTGTGCACCACTACAATGACAATAAAGAAATTCTTCTTCTGATTGCAGATCCTCTCTTGGTGGTTACTTCAAATGAATGTATGAAATTGGCCAAGTCGATCAATAAAGACTGGAAAGCACTGGCCAGATACTTGGGGTTGACCGACAATGAGATCGACATCATCAAATACGATCACCACAATGAAGGCTTGCTTGAGACGGTCTACCAGATGCTCTGCAAATGGAAACAGCTGCAAGGACAGAATGCCACCCGAGCCCAGTTGGTGCAGGGCCTGAAGCAGATCGAGAAGGAGTACCTGTGGGAGGAGTTATGGAGTTAATGCTGGTGCATTAATGGATTTCCTGAATCCCCTCATTTATTTCCAATCTGCAGAATCCCTTTTCCTACCTTGGATTAAAGTCTTGTATTGCTTTTCAGAATTAATTGTAAACTTGACGCGTTGGAGGTACAACACGCTCATCGATCGGGATTGCAAGACCAGTCTACTACCTTAGTCTTACCCAGGCTCCTACACGATCTGTTGCCTGTAAGCTATTGCAGATTGATGTGCAAGACGGACGTTGTGTTATGGCTTGCTTGCTCATACAAACCCCTCTGGTTCATGAGACTGTGGGTTTCAGGCTAACCCTCCACGCAGCACCCTGCTGCACCTGCTAACTATCTGTTGGATGCGACATTGAATTGATACCTTATCTTGCCTTTTAGAAGAAGGCAATGAATTCCCTGGCACCACTTGATGAAGAGGCAGGGCAGCACGGTGGCACAGCAGTAGAGTGGTAGAGCCTCACGGTGCCAGAGGTCCGGGTTCGTTCCTGTCTACAGGTGCTGTCTGTACGGAGTTTGTGCATTCTCCCCGTGACTGCGTAGGTATTCCCCAGGTGCTCCCGTTTCCTCCCACATTCCAAGGACGTACAGGTTTGTAGGTTAATTGGCTTTGGTAAAAATTGTAACTTGTCCCTAGTGTGTAGGATAGTGTTAGTGTATGGGGATCGCTGGTCAGCACGGACTGAGTGGGCTGAAGGGCCTATTTCCCCCTACATGTCTAAACTAAAGAGTGGGATGTCACCTGAAACATCACCTATTCCTTTTCTCCAGAGATGCTGCCTGACCTGCTGAATTACTCCAGTATTTTGTTTCTATAATAGGTTTCCATCACCTCGTGTTGCCAAGAGCTGTAGGTCACCCATTGAGCATGGAAATTGGGTAGGAGGGAACTGTAGATGCTGGTTTAAAATGAATAGACACAAAATGCTAGAGTAACTCAGCGGGACAGGCAGCATCACTGGAGAGAAGGAATTGGTGACGTTTTGCGTTAAGACCCTTCAGACAAAAAATTGGGCCCAGCTTTCTCTGTTCATGACTGAGATTTTAGAAACACACTGAAGACTCAGCAAGGAAAGGTTTCAAAAGTGTTTTATTGTCACATGTGCCAATTAAGGTACAGTGATATGCGAATTACCATCCAGCCATACAAAAAAAAAGCAACCAGACAAAATACATAAACATCCTCCACAGCAGATTCCCCACATTCCTCACTGTGATGGAAGGCAAAAAAGTCCAATCTTCCCGTTTGAGGATCTATCTGGTGGCGCAGCGGCAGCATCTTCGCCCGCCCCGAATCGCTGGGCTTGGGTCGGCCCGCCGCGGACCTTTCACCACCCGGTGGGGGTTTGAATGTCGGGAGCCCCGACGGCCCCGACGTGGCAACTTCAACAGCCTGACCGCGGGAGAAGATGGCAGGGAATAGAAAAAGACATTCTGGCCTTCCATCACAGTGAGGAGGGACTGGAGGAGACTCACTGTGATGGATGTTTCTTTTGTTTGGTGTTAGTTTATGATTGTGTGTGTTATTGCATTTTTATTGATTATTCTTATTGGTCTTATTGTTGAATTGCGGGTAATGTTTCATTCCACTACACATTTATGTGTATGTGACAAATAAACGACTATTGACTATCGACAGATAAGGAGATTGAGTGAATTGGGGTTTTTATGCGCCCATTGGTAATGTTCAACGCAACAAGTCCAGTCTTCTTCCTCTTTATTCTCCTGCGGTTGGGGCAGTCGAACCATCCATCAGGGCGGCCGAAGCTCCTGCAGCCGGCACTTGAAGCCCCTGCGCCGGGGCGATTGAAACTCCCACGTCGGAGCAGTCTAAACTTCCGCAGCTTGGAGTTCCCGAAGTCGGTCTCTGATGCGAGACTGCGGGCTCCGTGATGTTACATCAGTCTGCAGGTCCCCTTGATGGAGCTAAATCGATTTCCAGCAAAGGCCACCAACTCCTCGATGTTAGGCCGCAGTGTGGATGGAGATACGATACGGGAAAAAATCGCGTCTCCGTCAAGGTAAGAGATTAGAAAACGTTTCCCCCAAACCCCCCCCCCCCCCCTCCACATACATAAAACAAGCTAAAGAACACTAAAAACATACATTTAACACAAACAATTAAAACACAAAGAAGGAAAAGACACAGACTGTTGGTGAGGCAGCCATTACTGGCGCCACCTCCTTTTGCAATTTCTATCCAATCAGATGAATGTCCACCCTGCACTGAAACCCCTGTCTGCTCATCTTTTTACAAAACTCAATTATTTACAATAATATTTACACAACAAACAATAGCAAAACACCCACCAACATAATACAAAAAAATGGCAAGTATTATTACTATTAAACATGAAATGACTATAATTACAATCCTGATCCAGGATGCAGTCACTCTGCCATGGTGCCCAGCGGTCCCGGAACCACTCCATGGTGCCCATGGACATCGCGTGTTCCTTCCCAAGGGACACCCAGGCATGGACATAACCCCGGAAAAGGGGCAAGCTTTTGCTCTCGAGGGTAGCTCCTAGGTAGCATCAGGGATTGTACATTTGTGGGTGTCCAAACAGAGAGAGCAGAGGCCAGACCACTAGGCATCAGGATGTTCCAGAGGTGGCACCAGCTGGCATCAGTGTCTCCAAATGGCGTCATGTTTGAACTATATATTAGCTCAACTAGAATTGTTTCTCGTATGTTGATCGTTACAATCATTGACTTGTATCTCAACAAAATATCAAATCATGTATTAGCTCAGCGTATAACTATCAAATGTCTTCAGTATAATAAAGGAAAACATGTAGTATCTGTATATTAATGTGGAGTACGACCAATGTGGAGTGCATGGTGACCCGTTAACTTTAGAGCAGTGTTGACTGAAGAATGTGTAGAAGCCGCATTCTGGTTGTAGCCTATAACTGCAGGGGTGAGGCAGCAAACCAGAGGATGAACTGGCACAGTGGCACAGCTGGTAGAGCCACTGCCTCGCAGCGCCAGAGACCAGGGTTCGATCCTGCCCCTGGGCACTGTCTGGGTGAAATTTGTGCATTCTCCCAGTGACCACATGGATTTCTCCATGATTTCCTCGCACATCCCAGAGCTCTGTGGGTTTGTTGGTTACTTGGTCTCTGTCAAATTGTCCCTAAAGGGTAGGGAGTGGATGGGAAAGTGGGATAACATGGAACTAGAGTGAACGGGTGATCGATGGTTGATGTGGGATTGTTGGGCCAAAGAACCCATTTCCATGCAGTATCTTGAAGGAAGAGTTTGGACATATTGGGTTGTTTTCTCTGGCACACTGGAGTTTGTGACCGAATGGAGGAATATAACATTATGAGGCACAGATAGCCAGAATCTGCACCTCTCTGTGTTCATGAAGTGCAGGTGCTCCTATTGTTGCAGCTTTGCTGCTGACTATCTACATATGTATCACCTCAGCGACCCATCTCTCTTCACCTCTATATTGCCAGTATGTTCCCGAATTCGGAGATCAATCAATATTTTTATTTTGAAATAGACGTTCAAAACCTCTATGTATCTTCCAACTGAACCGTATCCTGCTCCATTCTTTAATATGTCATACAAATGTCCTACATATCTACTGTAAATGGACTAGGACCTCTTATTTGATGGGCCACCTATGCCATTATTTTCCTTGAAGTTTCATCTGTTACAAGACACAAAGGAAACGCACCGCGTGACACACTTTAGAATTCTACTTATCTCCCTGAGCACTGCCTCACTATAAGTGCTATTACTACATGTAAACAAATCGGTGGCACAGTGGATCAGCAGATAATGCTACCACCTCATAGTTCCACTGGCCCAGGGTTAATCCTGTCCTCTCATGCTCTTTGTGTGGAGTTTGCACGTTCCACCTGTGCCTGTAGGGTACTCTGGTTTCCTCCCACATCCCAGAGCTGTGCAGGTTGGTGTGTTTATCATCCATTGTAAATTGCCTCTCGGAAGGTGAGTGGAAGGAGAAAATGGGTGGAGATCTTTTGTAAGAGAATAGATTGCAGGGAAATGAGTGGGGGAATTGGGATACATGGGATTGTTTTTAAGAGCTAGTAAAAACATGATAGGCCAAATGGCCTCCGTCTGTTATTTATATTTGATACAGTACAAAAAACCCAATGGAATATATAGTATATACATTTTATTGCAATTACAAAATAAGCTCCATACACAAAGCAAGATTGGTTGCAAAGTTCATGCATATTCTACATTAAACGTCCAGTAACGAGGATCAATCTCATTTATTTTACAAGCTGCCTGATCATATTCTATTTCACTCGACTAACATTCTAATGTTTATGTTTTAAATCCAGATATTAAATGTCAATGAATCTTCACACCCAAGAATATGGCTATCACTGCCTTAAAATGTCCACTGATGGCCTCCACAGCCCTCTGTGGCAATGAGTTCCACAGATTAACTACCCTCTGACTAAAGAAGTTCCTCCTCACCTCCTTTCTAAAAGAGCGCCCTTTAATTCTGAGGCTGTGACCTCTGGTCCTGGACTCTCCCACCTGTGGAAACATCCTCTCCACATTTACTCGACCTATGCCCTTCATTGTTTTGTAAGTTTCAATGAGGTCCCACCTCAACCTTCTAAACTCCAACGAGTAGAGGCCCAGTACTGTCAAACGCTCATCATATGCTAACCCACTAAATCATCTTGTAAACCTCTTCTGGACCCTCTCCAGAGCCAGCACATGCCTTGTCAGATATGGGGCCCAAAGGAGTGGGGGTGCTTGGGTGGTGAAGGCAGGAGAGAGATCCCTGGGTGGTGAGGGGATTCTGAGGTGATGAGATCAGTGGTAAACTAGTGTCAGAACCAACCACCATTCTGCAGGTTTTCAGCTCTGATCTCTTTAGATCGGAATAAGGTCGGTTACAAAAATAATTGTTTCAAAGTTATAGCAAGTTTGAACGTGAAATGGTTATTATGACTAAACATAAACATCATTACAACATATGCTGGAAATGACAGCTGTAAATATAGAACTAAAATGGTTACATATCCTCATAAAATTCCTATTTCTTGTTTAAATATATGCGGCTAAGAAAGATAAACTCAGTTATAATAAACTATTGAAAAGTTTAAAAAAGTATAATTCTTGTAAAGTTTCTCCAGTAAGTCAGGAGATATAGCATTGCGAAGATAGCCACAAAATGCTGGAGTAACTCAGTGGGTCAGGCAGCTTCTCTGGAGAAAAGGAAGAGATGACATTTCTGGTCGAGACCCTTCTTCAGAGTCTTGAGTCTGAAGAAAGATTTCAAGCCAAAATGTCATCTATTCCTTTTCTTTAGAGATGCTGCCTGACCCACTGAGTTACTCCAGTATTTTGTGACTATCTTTGGTGTAAACCAGCATCTGCAGTTCCTTCTGACAGATATTGTATTGTGAATTAAGGTAACTTGTCTGCTATAGTATAGTATAACTTTAATTTCCAAGAGTGTTGGTTTCACTTTCTAATTCCACTTTGCTCAAGATGGGAAACTCATAGAATGGCTCAAGACCATTACTGGGGGTGTGACTGGTGCCGTTAAACCACAGAGGTGGCAGCATTCTTGTGAACGACAAGGGATCCAACCTACTGGGAGATGTTAAAAACATTGATGGCCAAATTTCAACCAAATGTTTCGATGTCGCGGTGGAGTTGTCACCTTACAGCACTAGAGGCCCAGGTTTGATCTTGACTTTGGGTGCTGTCTGTATGGAGTTTGTACGTTCTCCACATGACCGCATGGGTTTTTACCGGGATCTCCGGTTTCCTCCCACATTCCAAAGACGTACAGGTTTGTAGGTTATTTGCCTTTGGTAAAGATTGTAAATTGTCCCTAGTGCGTGGGATAATCTCAGGTGATCGCTGGTCGGCACGGACTCGGTGGGCCGAAGGGCCTGTTTCTGCGCTGTATCTCTAAACTAAACTGAAGGAATATTTTCTGAATATATTCCTTTATTCGTCCCACACCGGGGAAATTTACATAGCAGGCAATTTTGTTATTAGACACATAACAGGTCAAACATTACAAGTTAAACAGTTCAGTATCTTTGGGGAGAAAAGAGTTGTCGACGATTTGTGTCAAAACCCTGCATCAGGACTGACGTGGAGAGGGGAGATAACCAGTGCAAAGGGGGGGGGGGGGGGTGCGACAGGAGCCATTGGTGATTGCTGGATCAACGAGGGGTGAAAATGACGGTCAAATGGAGATAGGTAGGCGAGGGGGAGGGATGGAGTTGAGAGGGAAAGGCAGGTGGATAATAGTTGGAAGCAGAGCAAAGGACAATGAGAGGCAGATGGATCCAGGTGGGAAGAGGGGATTGGGAGGATAAAGGTGGAGTCAGCTAGTGGAGGATGATAAGCAGGAACACAATGCCAGCCAGTGCAGGAATCGTAGATAAGTAAGGAAGGTTATAATGAGAACCATTAGACGAGGGGTTGGGGTGGGGGAGGTGGGAGGGCTGGACGGCAGAACCAGAACCAGATGGGGGGGAAGTAAGCCTGGGGTGACATGTGCGTGTAGTAGATGGATGGAACCAGGAGGGGGAGGGGGCAAGAATGTGTGATGGGATAGGAATACAAAAATGAGAGGACCAGAGGGGAATTGGAATAAGAGAGAGGGTGGAGCACACAGAAGGGAGGAGCGGGAAGGGGGGGGGGCGGTAGCAGAGGTGGATATGAGAGAGGGAAAGTTCTAAATTCAATGTTACCTACAATTGGACAATCCAATGTACATACTATTGATTGTAGGCTACCCAGGCAGAACAGAGGAACAACACATTGTGCTCCATCCAGGTAAACTCCAACACAATGGAATGAGCATTGTATTTGCCAATTTTAGTCAAAACTCTCTTTGAGTGAGTTTCTTGCCCACAACCCCTTAATTAAAAATTAAGACCTTTTTGAGAAAATTATTATGCAGATGAATGTAGTTTTACTTCCGTTTCTTCTTCATTTCTCTGAGGTGTAATTTACGGATTGCTCATTGGCTGGTCGTTTTACAGCGCAGTACCACAAGAATATGAAAAACCCTGCAAAGATTCAAAAAGGAAAGTGGCATCTGGTTAGAATTTGTCAACAGTGACTATTTAATAAACTAGTTGTTTAGAACTGATTTTTAAAAAAAAAAAGAGAGTTCCACAATGGTGCAGCTGTAAGAGCTGCCGTTTCACAGCACCAGAGACCCAAGTTCAATCCTAACTTCCAGGTGCTGTCTGTGCGGAGTTTGCATGTTCTGTGACCATGAGGGTACTCCTTTTTCCTCCCACGTCCCACAAGACGTGTAGGATTGTAGGCCAATTGGCCTCTGTAAATTGCCCCTACCCTGTCGGGAGGGGAGGCGGAAGTGGGATAACATAGAACTAGTGTGAACGAGTGATCAATGGTTGGCTTGGACTTGGAGGGTTGAAGGGTCTGTTTCCTTGCTGTGCCTCCAAGCTGAAAGTAAATATATTAAAGGTACCCCCTGGAGGTACTTAATAAAAATAATCATATTTAATTCCCTGTATTATTAAAAAAAACAATCATCAGATTAATTAAGAAATTAATAAGCTGCACAACCATAGTTAAATTATTACCATTGCATGCCAGCTGTTACCACTGCATGCATGTATATGCATCACAATATATTTGGAGAATATACACTAATATATATATATATATATATATATACACACATACTAATATAATAATAGAACCTCCTCACCTTGCAAGGAATTGAGGATGCAAAACAAGTATATTTGAACCTTCTGTTGTCCAAATGAAATAAAGGCCAGACCCCAGGTGATGCCCAGTAAAACGCTGAGGCCAAGGATGGCCCACAGATCCTTACACACAGGTCTTGACCCAGAATGGGTTTCATTTCGCATCTGAGTTAACTTGATGCAGACGGTGATCATCATTGCAAGGTTCATCACCCATATCAGGCCGAAGAAGCCACAGTTTGTAACATAATGAATTGTGTTATTTTTAATCCAGCACCTGTTTAAAAACAAAGGTTTTTATTAAGTATTAAACATTAAGTATTCAATTTGGAGCTTTCATTTAGGATTAATCTTTCACTGCATCCAATGTTTTGATCTATTGACAAACTTGCCCTAAACCTTCCAGCTAATTATTTTTCTTCGTGTATAAGCTGAAAACTGGTATCGAGTACCAAGATGCATCTTGAACATAGAATATAGAACATAGAACAGTGCAGCACAGGAAAAGGCCCTTCGGCTCACAATGTCTGTGCTGAACATGATGTCAAGACCAATTCTTATCAGCCTGCACATAAGCCATATACCTTCATTCCCTGCATATCCATGTGCTTATCTAAAAGTTTCTTAAATGCCGCTATCATATCACTTAAGCAAGGATACGGAAGGTTAATAAGTAACCTCTTCATAAACATGCCACATGCTACATGTACTTCACTGCAAAAGCCCATCTCCTTTGTCCCCCGAAATGAAATAGCAGAAATTGTGCTGTGTCTCAATTGAATGCTTCTTGTTCCACACGCCTGTTAAATTATAAAAGGACTGGACAAGCTAGATGCAGGAAAAATGTTCCCAATGTTGGGGGAATCCAGAACCAGGGGCCACAGTCTTAGAATAAAGGGGAGGCCATTTAAAACTGAGGTGAGAAGGAACTTTTTCACCCAGAGAGTTGTGAAGTTGTGGAATTCTCTGCCACAGAGGGCAGTGGAGGCCAAATCACTGGATGGATTTAAGAGAGAGTTAGATAGAGCTCCAGGGGCTAGTGGAATCAAGGGATATGGGGAGAAGGCAGGCATGGGTTATTGATTGTGGACGATCAGCCATAATCGCAATGAATGGCGGTGCTGGCTCGAAGGGCCGAATGGCCTCCTCCTGCACCTATTTTCTATGTTTCTATGTTTCACTGATCACTCTCCAATGTTTCTCTGTGACAAAGAGTACTGAACGCAGCAGAAATCACCCAAGGATTTGGTGCAGCGGCAGAGTTACAGCCTTGCAGCGCGAAAGACCCAGGTTCAATCCTGACTACGAGTGCTGCCTGTTTGGAGTTTGCATGTTGTCCCTGTGACCACGTGGGTTTGTAAGTTAATTGAGTTTGGTAAAGACTGTAAATTGTCCCTAGTGTGTAGGATAGTGCTAGTGTACGAGGGCACGCTGATCGGCATGCACTTGGTGGGCCGAAGGACCTGTTTCCACGCTGTATCTCTAAACTAAACTGAACTAAACTAAACTAACCTAAAGGACCATGTTTGACTGCTGGACCAATATAGATAAACTGACCCTGTTTCTCTCCCCTCTCCCAAGGCATTCTCTAACCTTCAGAATGGCAACATTACCATCACAGACTTCCCGTTATCAGTTGACACAGAACCTGAGAACATCTTTGCCCGCATGGCACAGTAGATATCTAGCTCAGTTGAAATGTAACAGCGGAAGAAAATCAAGTATCAACATTATTGTTTGTGGCAAGGCTAACAAGACCTACATTGAAACAGTGCTGTTTGAATCCAGTATATCTATCTCAAACTTCCCATAATTGTCCGGGTTCACTCCAACACACACAGATACCACCACAGCAGGAATGCCTGTCAATAGAAGAAAATGATATGCATTCATCATTAAATCAATACTTAACAAATATTACTCACTGTGTACCGTGTTGAGAATATTAAGAATTAATTACTTCATCAATTTGAGGATTAGCATTGGAGACAGACAATTTTATAATTTTTGCATTCAATGTATGTTCAGGAAAATGGCACATGTCATGTTCAGATCCATTGATTGTCACATACATCAGGGTGCGATGAAATTCCTTGCCCAAATGAAGCAAGGCATATTTACTTTAGTTTAGAGATTCAGCGTGGAAAAAGGCCCTTCGGCCCACCTAGACTGTGCTTACCAGTGATACCTGTCACGCTAACACTATCCTACGCACTGGGGACAATATACAATTTTACCAAAGCCAAATACCTATAAACCTGGTGGGACAGGCAGCATCTCTGGAGAGAAGGAATGGGTGATGTTTCGGGTCGAGACCGTTCTTCAGACTGAAGAAGGGTCTCGACCCAAAATGTCACGCATTCCTTCTCTCCAGAGATGCTGCCTGTCCCGCTGAGTTACTCCAGCATATTGTGTCTACCTTCGATTTAAACCAGCATCTGCAGTTCTTTCCTACCTATAAACCTGTATGTCTTTGGAGTGTGGGAGGAAACTGGAGATCCCAGAGAAAATCCACATGGTCACAGGGAGAAAGTACAAACTGTACTGACAGCACCCAGAGCCACGATTGGATCGGGGTCGCAGGCACTGTAAGGCAGCAACTCTACCGCTGCGCCATTGTGCTGCCCTACCTGGAGTTTCTTCCTTTGGATGTGATATTTCAGTGATATATCTGGTCCTAGCAAATAATGTATTTTCTCAGTGATTTGTTTAGTAAGTTTCATCTTGCATAACACAAAGTTAGCCAAGGTTTGTAAACTCATAACTAATACCAGCTCCAGAAATGGGAGATACATTGGCCTCATCATCATGAGTTATGTTTAGGCGTGCCAGTGCTGAACAGATATAACATGCATGTGCTATTTGATAACATATTCTATTGGGTCAATGAACATTTGATGTGTAAAGCACAAAGTGTCATCAAAAAGCAAAATAGATGACTGATACTCACCCCAACCCATGAAAGTTAGTTTAGGTATGTAATGTCTGACATAGATGTTGAACACTTTGATCAACAATAAGTAGAGATGAAGGCCTTCAATTGCCATCCACGTGAAAGTGCACAGCAATGAATAATGAAGGAACACAGCAATGGTCTTACAGAGACCCTCAATCGCCAGCTTGCTCAGCCACTCGTTGGCCAGGAAATTCACATTCAGAAGAAAGCAGGCAATGCAGAGGTTAATGTGGATCTTGGTGGTATGATCCCTTTGTTTCCTCCTGAAGCAAAAGATAACCAGACACCAATGTTGTGAGCTGCAATCATACAGAACTTTTCTGACTCTACAGATGCAGATCACACGAGAACAGACAATTCGGCTCTACGACGTTGTTCCCAATATTCTCATCTGCTTTAGTAATTTAAAAAATGTTCTGTGACTGTCGGGACAGGAGTGAAGGTAGGATGGGCAATGGTGAGTGAATGTAGGAGAGGATGCTTTGCTTCATGTGGGATGGAGAGGCAGGATTCTATTTGCCAAAGGCACAGCTCAGTTTCCAGGCAGAAAACAGCTCTCACCATTGACTCTTACTGTCCTACGCTGGCAGCTCTTATCAGGCTCCTTCAACTCCCCCATCTTCTCTCCTCCTGCATCCCCTCCTCCTCCTGTGTCTACTCACCCAAACTCCTCCTCTCCCCGTTACTTTCCCTGCTCCTTCTTCTCCTCCCACCTCCTCTCCTCTCCTGCTCTCTGTCCTATCCTCTCCTCCCCGTCTCTCCTCTCCTGCTCCTCTCCTCCCCTGTTCCTGCTCCCTCTCCTCCACGTGTCCTCTCCTCCCCCATCTCTCCTCTTTGTCTCCCTTCCACCTGCCCCCTCCTTCCTCCTCCATCCCACCTCTCCTCTCCCGCTCTCCTCTACCCCCCCCTGCACCTGCGCCCTCTCCTCTCCTCTCCTCTCCTTCCCCACCCCATCCGTCCACCACCTGCTCCCTCTACTTCCTCCCCTCCCCTATTTCTCTTCTCTCGTTCCTTCTCCCCCTGCACCCGATCTCTCTCCTCCCACATTTCCTCTCCTCCCCTCCTCTCCTCTCTTCCTTGTTTCTCCTCCACCTGCCCCAGCTACTTCTCCTCCTCTTCCTCCCCGTCTTTCTTCCGTCCACTCCCTCTCCTCTCCGTTTCTCCTCCGCTTCTTGTCCCTTCAGCTGCTGTCTGTCAGCCCACTGAGGCCGTATGACGGTAAGGATGTGCAGCATTCTGCGACAGCCCTGCCTGCAGCCACCCCCCTCCACAGCGTTGCACACACTGAAACACACGGCAGCGTTTGATGCTCTGGCGTGGGACCCACACTGAAAGCAGGAGTTGGCTGATTAGAGAATTGACCACTGCTTTGGCTAACGGGTTGGCGTGTACAGTGGGGTGGCTGCTGGTGAGACGCAGGGAGCTAAGCTTCACCGTGAATTAAAGATGTTTGAGCATCAGTGGACATTCAAGGAATAGAAACCCTGGACGTGCTAGTCTGTCCCAGGATCCCACTTACGCTATATGACTCTATGGCTCTGCGACTGAATGCAGTGCGATCACAGGATGCGGTCTGGCTGCTGGACTCACCTGATCACGCAGTAAACAAACACCGTGACGGCTAAGAAGAAGCTCGAGATCCCACAGCCAATCTTTGAGATATACGTTAATGTGGTCAAGTCCGTTTGGTCCAAAATGCTTTGGTCTGGGTGCGGACTCTTCAGGAGATAATAGTGACCAATGAGGAAACATTCAACCCATCGAAGGAATTTATTCACAAAATGCTGGAGTAACTCAGCAGGTCAGGCAGCATCTCAGGAGAGAAGGAATGGGCGACGTTTCGGGTCGAGACCCTTCCTTCTTCATTCCTTCTCTCCTGAGATGCTGCCTGGCCTGCTGAGTTACTCCAGCATTTGTGAATAAATACCTTCGATTTGTACCAGCATCTGCAGTTATTTTCTTATATAACGTTCAACCCATTCTCGCTTTGAATTATGTATTTCTAGAGGTGATTCCAACAATTGTGAATAAAGTTATGTGAATATTAATAATGGTTGATGCAATTGTGAAAATAAAGATACAAAGCGCTGGAATAACACAGTAGGTCAGGCACTTCGGAGAACATGGACATCTATCCCTGCCTGACCCACTGAGTTACTCCAGCACTTTGTGCCTTTTATGAGCATCTGCAGTCCCTTGTAGCTTCATGTAATTCTAAGTTGGAAATGATGTTGTGAACTCCGTTGAACACAGACAGTGGTTTAGTTTAGTTTAGTTTAGTTTAGTTTAGTTTAGTTTAGAGATACAGCACAGAAACAGACCCTTCGGTCCACCGAGTCTGTGCCGCCCAGCGATCCCCGCACACTATCACTATCCAACACACCAGGGTCAATTTATATAAATACCAAGTCAATTAACCTACAAACCTGGACGTCTTTGGAGTGTTGGGGGATACCGAAGATTTCAGAGAAAACCCATGCAGGTCACGGGGAGAACATACAAACTCCATACAGACAAGCACCCATAGTCTGGATTGAACCCGGGTCTCTGGCGCTGTAAGGCAGTAGCTCTACCACTACGCCACCGTGCCGCCACTAAGTTCTGAACACCTTCCACCGTGGCAAGAGGATTTGAGTATAGGAGCAGGGAGGTTCTGCTGCAGTTGTACAGGGCATTGGTGAGACCACACCTGGAGTATTGCATACAGTTTTGGTCTCCTAATCTGAGGAAAGACATTCTTGCCATAGAGGGAGTACAGAGAAGGTTCACCAGATTGATTCCTGGGATGGCAGGACTTTCATATGAAGAAAGACTGGATAGACTCGGCTTGAACTCGCTGGAATTTAGAAGATTGAGGGGGGATCTTATAGAAACTTACAAAATTCTTAAGGACAGGCTAGATGCAGGAAGATTGTTCCCGATGTTGGGGAAGTCCAGAACAAGGGGTCACAGTTTAAGGATAAGGGGGAAGTCTTTTAGGACCGAGGTGAGAACGTTTTTTTTCACACAGAGAGTGGTGAATCTGTCGAATTCTGTGCCACAGTAGGTAGTTGAGGCCAGTTCATTGGCTATATTTAAGAGGGAGTTAGATGGATGATCAGCCATGATCATATTGAATGGCGGTGCAGGCTCGAAGGGCCGAATGGCCTACTCCTGCACCTATTTTCTATGTTTCTATGTTTCTACATGCTGAGATAAGGCCCTTATGTACCCACACTTCCCAGGTAAGAGGGGCGGGTAAGGGGAGTGAGGGAATCTGTCACCGCCATCTTCCCAGGTATCCAATGACGCGGCCCAATCTTGACGAACTACCCGGTCCTTCCAGTAGGGGCAGCACAGTTGCGCAGCGGGAGAGTTGCTGCCTCACAGCGCCACAGACCCAGGTTCGATCCTGATTATGTGTGCTGTCTGTACGGAGTTTGCACGTTCGCCTTTTTTCTGCGTGCACCGATTTCCTCCCACATTCCAAAGACAAGCAGGTTTGTCGGTGAATTGGTTTCTGGAAATTGTCCCCAGTGTGTTAGAAAGGACTAGTGTATGGGTGTAGTGTATTGGTTGGCACGGACTCAGTGGGCTGAAGGGCCTGTTTCTCTGCCCTATCTCGAAAGTAAACTAAACTAAACCAGGGAATCAATACTCAGTCATGCCTAACACAGGTTAGTCTCATTGATTAAAAATGAGAATATAAAGTCTGTGATCTGTAGGCAAACAGAAGATCTTGCTGCTCAAAATGATTTTGTTTCATTTTCTTTCGTACAATTACTTCCAAGTGATGTAATGTGTTTTAATGCACTTTACCACTTTATCTCAGCTTTAATAGCTCTCGAAAAATGTTGCCTGTCCCGCTGAGTTACCCCAGTACTTTGTGTCTGTCCCCTAGTTCTTGATTCCCCTATTATGAGTAAATACTCTGTGCATTCGCCCAATCTATCCCCCTCATAATTTTATAACCTCTATAACATTACCCCTCAACCAAGCAATAACTTCCTAGACTGCACAACCCCTCCCTATAGCTCAAGCCCTCAAGTCCTGGCAACATCCTTGTAAATTTTCTCTGCACTTTTATCAACTTACTGACATCCTTATGCTAACAGGGTGGCCTAAACTGAATACAATACTCCAAACATGGGCTAACAACGTATTGTACAACTGTAACATAACATCCCAACTTCTATACACAATACCCTAAATGATGAAGGCCAATGTACTGAGCCATCTTGATCACCTTATCTTCCTGTGACACCTCTTTCAAGGAATTATATACCTACATCCTGAGATCCCTCTGCTCTACAACAATCTCCAGGACCCTGAAATTCACTGGAAGATCCTGCCTTAGTTTGAATTCCCAAAATTGAACACCTCATACCTATCTGCATCAAATTCCATCAACCGTTCCTCAGCCCTCTTACCCAGCTGATCGCGATGCTGCTGTGGTCTTTGATAAGCAAGCCTTGGAAGTACAAAGTTCGAAGCCTTCATCAGAATGCAGCAAATCCCTAACTGCTATTCTTTCTCTTGTCTCTACAGATAAATGTTGCGAGGGCAATTCAAACATATGTGGAGGTCAGTATTTTTAACAGCATGAGGTACTCAAAGCACTTTGAATCCTTTCCTTCCTTATCTATTCCTCTCATGGTCTCATACAGCCTCTACAACATCCCCCCTCATCCTCCTGCACTCCAAGGAATAAAGTCCTAGCCTGGTCAACCTCTCCCCATAGCCCAGGTCCTCAAGTCCTGGCAACATCCTCATGAATCTTCTCTGAACTATTTTCAGCTTAACAACATCTTTCATATAATGACCAAAACTGAACACAGTACTCCATATGTGGCCTCACCAAGTCCTGCACAACTGTAACATGACATCCCAAGTTCTATACTCAATAGTCTGACTGATGAGGACAATGTGTCAAAAGCCTTCTTGATGACCCTATCTACCTGTGATGTCACTTTCAAGGAACCATGTACCTGCACTCCCAGATCCCTCTGCTCTACAACGCTCCAAGGAACCCTGACATTCACAGTGTAGATCCTGCCCTGGTTTGATTTCCCAAAATGCAACACCTTGCTCTTCTCTGTATTAAACTCTATCGACCATTCCTCAGCCCAGTCAATCAAGATCCTGCGGCAATTTTTGAAAACCACCTTCACTATCTGCAATACCACTCTCTTTAGTGTATTTGGAAAACTTACTAATCATGTGTTGTACGTTCTCATCCAACATGCCGGAAGAAGCAGAAAATAGAACTTGTAACTGAGCTAACATGCCTTGATTTTATCAGATTGTTGCAAGTCTATGCAATACTGGGGGCTGACACTGCCAGACAAGGACAATCGTTCATTGTTAAATGCTGCAAAAGGCCAGTGTATTTGCAATTGGTTCCAAATGTAATGGAAACTCTTGTTTGGAAAGTGGTGAAATCATCGGACAAAGTCAGCATGGATTTACAAAAGGCAAATCATGTCTGACGAATCTTATAGAATTTTTCGAGGATGTAACTAGTAGAGTGGATAAGGGAGAACCAGTCGATGTGTTGTATCTGGACTTTCAGAAGGCCTTCGACAAGGTCCCACATAGGAGATTGGTGTACAAACTTAAAGCACACGGTATTGAGGGTTCAGTGTTGAGGTGGATAGAAAATTGGTTGGCGGACAGGAAGCAAAGAGTAGGAATAAACGGGTCCTTTTCGGAATGGCAGGCAGTGACTAGTGGGGTACCGCAAGGCTCAGTGCTGGGACCCCAGTTATTTACAGTGTATGTTAATGATTTGGACGAGGGAATTGAATGCAACATCTCTAAGTTTGCGGATGACACGAAGCTGGGTGGCAGTGTTAGCTGCGAGGAGGATGCTAGGAGGCTGCAGAGTGACTTGGATAGATTAGGCGAGTGGGCAAATGCATGGCAGATGCAATATAATGTGGATAAATGTGAGGTTATCCACTTTGGTGGCAAGAACAGGAAAGCAGAGTATTACCTGAATGGTGACCGATTAGGAGAAGGGGAGATGCAACGTGACCTGTGTGTCATGGTGCACCAGTCATTGAAAGCAAGCGTGCAGGTGCAGCAGGCAGTGAAGAAAGCGAATGGTATGTTGGCATTCATAGCAAGAGGATTTGAGTTTAGGAGCAGGGAGGTTCTACTGCAGTTGTACAGGGCATTGGTGAGACCGCACCCGGAGTATTGTGTGCAGTTTTGGTCTCCTAATCTGAGGAAAGACGTTCTTGCCTTAGAGGGAGTACAGAGAAGGTTCACCAGATTGATCCTTGGGATGGCGGGACTTTCATATGAAGAAAGACTGGATAGACTAGGCTTGTACTCGCTGGAATTTAGAAGACTGAGGGGGGATCTTATAGAAACATATAAAATTCTTAAAGGGTTGGAGAGGCTAGATGCGGGAAGATTGTTCCCGATGTTGGGGGAGTCCAGAACCAGGGGTCACAGCTTAAGGATAAGGGGTAAGTCTTTTAGGACCGAGATGAGAAAACATTTCTTCACACAGAGAGTGGTGAGTCTGTGGAATTCTCTGCCACAGAAGGTAGTTGAGGCCAGTTCATTGGCTATATTTAAGAGGGAGTTAGATGTGGCCCTTGTGGCTAAAGGGATCAGGGGGTATGGAGAGAAGGCAGGTACAGGCTACTGAGCTGGATGATCAGCCATGATCATATTGAATGGCGGTGCAGGCTCGAAGGGCCGAATGGCCTACTCCTGCACCTATTTTCTATGTTTCTATGTTTCTACATGCTGAGATAAGGCCCTTATGTACCCACACTTGCCAGGTAAGAGGGGCGGGTAAGGGGAGTGAGGGAATCTGTCACCGCCATCTTCCCAGGTATCCAATGACGCGGCCCAATCTTGACGAACTACCCGGTCCTTCCAGTAGGGGCAGCACAGTTGCGCAGCGGGAGAGTTGCTGCCTCACAGCGCCACAGACCCAGGTTCGATCCTGATTATGGGTGCTGTCTGTACGGAGTTTGCACGTTTGCCTTTTTTCTGCGTGCACCGATTTCCTCCCACATTCCAAAGACAAGCAGGTTTGTCGGTGAATTGGTTTCTGGAAATTGTCCCCAGTGTGTTGGAAAGGACTAGTGTATGGGTGTAGTGTATTGGTTAGCACGGACTCAGTGGGCTGAAGGGCCTGTTTCTCTGCCCTATCTCGAAAGTAAACTAAACTAAACCAGGGAATCAATACTCAGTCAAGCCTAACACAGGTTAGTCTCATTGATTAAAAATGAGAATATAAAGTCTGTGATCTGTAGGCAAACAGAAGATCTTGCTGCTCAAAATGATTTTGTTTCATTTTCTTTCGTACAATTACTTCCAAGTGATGTAATGTGTTTTAATGCACTTTACCACTTTATCTCAGCTTTAATAGCTTTTAATCATCCCTGAATTTCAGAGGCATTTACACACTAAGATCCCTCATAAAGGAGTCAGGAGGCAAACTTCCACACCTAACCGTGGCCTCGTTGAGGCTGGTCAGATTAAAGTGAGAGCCGCTCACTCTGTCTACTGCCTGAGGCCTAGTTGCTCCTCGGACTTCTATGGGCAGCCAGCGAGATTGGACCTCCGTGTTTGGGCCATTGCCTGAATGCAGGCTGGTGAGGCCCATTGATTGCCCATTCTGGGTGGAGGCTCAGATCCAACAAGGTCTTTGTAACCTGATGAAGTGGAGCGTAGGCGAGAAATGTCTGGGACAGAGGAAATGTCGAGTGCAGCAGAGGCTGGCTCCAGAGATTCCGCCCCTCCCTTAAAATCCCAGCAAAACCCAGCTGGGGTTGGTAGTGCTTCTACCTAGACGCATCATCCACGCATTCAACATGTTTTTATGGGGGTGTATTTTGAAGCATGTGTGGGTTATAGCTCAACCTGTCAACCCTCAGTGAGACCTGATGTAATGTGAGATTTAGTGTGGGACTAGTATAAATGAGGGCTTGATGGCTATCATGGGGTCAGTGGGCCGAATGGCATTTCCATGCTATATGTCTCTATTCTCCCTGTGGTGAGATGGAAGTTGTGATGGAAGTTCTGTAGTAATGGAAATTTCGAGGGCTACTCTACCTTGTATTGTTGAAAGTTACCATTGATAAAATACTGCCTCGCCTGGGTCTTTTGGTGTTAATGCTTCCCCTTGGAGCGGCACAGCGGTGTGGTGCTCATACTGCTGCCAGGTACATATTTATGTTGCACCATTACGAGTGCAGGTGCACATCCTCAGTACATGAATGACTCCATCAGATTTGGTTTGGGAGATTGGACAGGTTCTGTCATGAGTGGGGAGACGCGCTGAGACAGTGTACGCAGGGCCGTCTTAACGCATGGGCCTGATGGGCACTTGCCCGGGGCCCCACGAGCATAGGGGCCCCATGCTGATCTGTGTATGTTAAGTGACCTGCAATAAATAAATACTACTTTAAAAATGTAGGTTCAATAAGTGCTTTTTTCGCAACATTTTCGGTCCCTAAGTGCTTCTCACAGCGATCTGTTTCGCAACAATTAGCTCCCTAAGTGCTTTGCTTTTCCATCCCTAAGTGCTTGTCACAGCGATCTGTAAGTGCTTTTCGCAACAATGTAGCACCCTAAGTCCATCGCTAAGTGCTTTTCGGTAAGTGCTTTTCGCCGGCACGACGGGGGGGGGGGGGGGGTGGTTGGGAAAGGGGGGTGGGGGAGAGTAACGGTAGGGGCCCCAGTACACTGCTTTGCCCGGGGGCCCATAATGCTGTAAAAATGGCCCTGAGTGTACGGAGTCACTGAGTCAGCACAGAGTAAGTATACTTTCGCAGGGTGATTCAACGAAGAAGGGGAGATCGACGACTTTGAGGGATGTGCAGGACAGACTGTGGCAGATGAACTGTTGAAAAGACGAGGATAAAGGGAAGTGCATGGTCAGCAGAACCGTTGCCTCACAGCGCCGGAGACCATGATTTAATCCTGACCTCTGTGTGAAGTGTGCACGTTGTCCCCGGGGCCCCATGGGTTTCCTCCGGGTGCTCCAGATTCCACCCACATCCAAGAAGATGTGGTAGGTAAATTGATTGAATCTGGATACAATGAGATTAAAGTAGGATTGGTGTAAATGTGCGGGATGCTCAGCATAGACTTGGTGGACTGAATGGCCTGCTCTGTGCTATATTAATCAATGACTCTATAACTCTGCACTAGATTAAGGGGAGAGACTGAGATGCTCTCTAGAGATTACAAACATTGCGCCATCCCTCATCTCTGGAGAACAAACACACATACAACTTACCAGCAGCACAGCAAAGTAGGTGAGGTGGTCACATTGGCATATGGTTTGATTCCCCTTCACTTTTGTATTACAGCCCGTGGAATTCCAAGAACCCATGATGTTTTCTATAACATTAATTAATTAATTAATTAAAATTTATTAAAGCAGACTCATGGTCCATTAGAATACACATACAGCACACAGTATATACATATTAAATTAAATTAAATTAGAAAAGGCAACAATTAGTTTATGGTCTAAAGATTATACTTTAAATAGGTTTCCCATCACTAACTGAAACCTTTAAACAGGCTTCCACTTACCATCTTCACTATCATACCAGAATACACATTGATGGTCATATCCATTCTGAAATAAATGGAATTGTTTTTGTTAGTTTGTGTTTTACCATAACCTCTTGCAATGACTGTTCAGCAATAAATTGTGGGTACCAGGACCTATAGAAACAAATCTTGGTGCCACAAAGTGAACAAAACTGATAACCACACGTTAAGATCATGCAGATAAGTTGTCTCTCCATTATACAGAGTCCCACTTTCCTGCTTTATTCATTTTAATGTCATGTAAACATCAGCAATGGAGTCACTATCTAATCTTGTTAAAAAGTTTGGAAATTAATTAAGAACAGCATCAAGAAATCGAGAGACTTTCTGAAAAACTAATGAAAGGCCTGATTCGAATGGACATGGAGAGGATGTTTCCACTAGCGGGAGCATCTGGGATCAGAGGTCATAGCCTCAGAATTAAAGGATGTTTCTTTAGGAAAGAAATTAGGAGGAATTTCTTAAGTCAGAGGATGGTGAATCTGTGGAATTCATTGCCACAGAAGGCTGTGGAAGCCAAGTAAATGGATATTTTTACGGCAGAGATAGATAGATTCTTGATTAGTGCGGGTGTCAGGGGTTATGAGGAGAAGGCAGGAGAATGAGGTTCAGAGGGAGAGATAGATCAGCCATGATTGAAGGGTGGAGGTGACTTGATGGGCTGAATGGCCTAATTCTGCAATCACGTATGAACATGAACTTTAAAGGGAACAGTCAACTTTACAGTTTTTTACACAAAGGGTGGTGGGTGTATGGAACTATGCTGCTGGAGGAGGTAGTTGAGGAAGGTACTATCGCAATGTTTAAGAAACATTTAGACATGTACATGGATACAATAGGTTTAGAGGGATACAGGCCGTGCGGGCAGGTAGGACTAGTGTAGATGGAACATGTTAGTCGGCATGGCCGAAGGACCTGTTTCCACACTGTATGAATCTATAACTCTATGACCCTATGAGTTAATCTCACAGAGTTGCAGTTCTATTAGAGGTGGCACAGCAGACCTGCTGCCTCACAGCACCGGAGACAAGGGTTCAATCCTGGCCTCGGGTGCTGTCTCTGTGCAGTTGGCATCGTTTCCCTGTGAATGACATTCTTCCGGATGCTCTGGTTTCCTTCCACATTCGAAAAACTTGCAGGTTGGCAGGTTAATTGCCACTGTAATTTGGAGGTGTGTGGTAGAATCTGGGCTGAGTTGATGGGATTGTGAGGAGAGTAAGAAATGTGATAAATATAAGTGTAAATAGGTTGTTGATGGTATTTATTTCTCAAAATGCTGGAGTAACTCAGCAGGTCAGGCAGCATCTCAGGGGAGAAGGAATGGGTGACGTTTCGGGTCGAGACCCTTCTTCGTGCAGTGTCGACCCGAAACGTCACCCATTCCTTCTCTCCTGAGATGCTGCCTGACCTGCTGAGTTACTCCAGCATTTTGTGAAATAAATACCTTCGATTTGTACCAGCATCTGCAATTATTTTCTTACAATAGGTTGTTGATGGTTGGTGCAGTCTCAGTGGGCCAAAATGCCTGTTTCTATGATGTATCTTCCATCCAATTCAAATATAATGTGGAAGAATACTAATTGCCCGGGCAAGTAGAAAGTACTGCATTAGAATTGGAGCCACAAAGTGCACCTAAACTGGTTTATATCAATGTGAATATGCTAGCAGCAATGCATCAACAGTGATGTGCATGGCTTTGAGGCCAATGCAACAACTTAAATCTATGGGAAATAAAACATGATAATGTTTAGACGACCTTAGACGAAGGTGATTTATTGATACCAAGGAGTTGCTTCCAAATATTAAATTGTTTAGATCGGATGAACCAAAGTGTATGTTATATTTTCTTCAGTGTGGTTAGTGTTTGGAATAAGTTATCAATTCTGAGCAGAACAATTAGGATGTACAAAACCAAGAAGGTTATAAATAATAAATTATAATGCCTGGATAATAAAGAGACAAACTTTAATTGATTTAAATGAACATTGTTCATGAACATTTTTCTGAATTACTGACAAAACTCTTACCGGCATTGGGACACTGTGATTTACTTTAATGGAAACACCTTCTTTTAAGTTCTGAAAGCTTGAGTTTCCCACAGTAATTCCAAGTACTTGTTGATTTAATAGTGTGGAATTATTTTCATCCTGCAGAGAAATAAACTGTGAGTCCTTCTAGCAAGGTGCAGTGTTGAAGAACATGGCATGAAATATTTTTTATATCTTTGGATTAAATATATTTGCCCAAAAATCTGCGGTCAAATTTGCACCCTTGTCTGTGGTGCAACTTCACAAATTAGATGAATCCAACATTACTTCAGAGTTTAATGAAAGAGCAGTCTTGCTGCATCGTAACCCAAGCAAAGGTCAGAACAAACACATAGGAGGAGGTGGGGTCAGGGGATGGAGTCATTTAAACTTTGCACTGACCGCCATCGGCACCTTCCCTAAATAGAGTGGACGTGGAAAGGATGTTTCCAGTAACGGGAGAGTCTGGAACCAGAGGGCACAGCCTCAGAAAAAAAGGATGTACCTATAGAATGGAGATGAGGAGGAATTTCTTTCTTCAGAGAGTGGTAAATCTGTGGAAGACACTGCCACAGACGGCCAATGTATTGATTGGGTATTTTTAAGCAGAGATTGATAGGTTCTTGATTAGGAAGTGTGTTAAGGGTTACTGGGAGAAGGCAGGAGAATCGGGTTGAGAGGGAAAAATAGAGCAGCCATGATTGAATGGCAGAATAGACTCGATGGGCTGAATGGCCCTATTCTACTCCTATGTCTTATGGTCTTATGGTCTGGTCCTTTTGAACTAAGTACATAAGGTATCATTTCATTACACTGGAAAAAATATACAAGCTTCAATGTCACTTTTGAACGTTTTACCTCAAATAGAATGGTGTCATTAAATACGGCAAAGAAGTACCCTGATAAATCATTTCCATTCTCAGTAGCTCTCTCAGTCAGTTCGGCTGGAAGGATCACTTCTAGGTCAGCATTCTGATCATCACTAGTGCGTTCACTAATCTGTGTAGGGCAGAAAGACACCATTTCACCCATAATGGGTACAGATTAAAACCAACTGATCTGATTGTCAAAGAGGAAAGACCTTGTCAACTGAAATCACTCAACTCCATGAAAGTAAAAAGAAACACAGGTTTTAGAAATGTGACATAATAGCAGAAAGTATTGCAAACATTCAGCCTATCAGGCAGCATCTGTGGAAAGAGAAATAGTGTAACGTTTCAGGTCAAAGATGCTTCATCAGGATTCGCTCAGGGGAAAACTAACTTGCAGTGAAGTGGCAGAGAAGATAAGGGAGGGATGGATAAGGCAAAGTGATTATCGTAGACAGGTCTCGACTAGGATTGCTGTGCAGTGAGCCTAGATATGCCCTGTGTTCTACCTCTGATGGGGCCATTCCACCTCTGATGGGGCCATCCCACCATCCCTATCAGAGAAATTCCCTTTGTCCTCTCCATTCCTCCCCCATCCAGCTTGCTGCTTTGTTTGAATCGATTGAAAGACAAAACATGGAAACAAGTCCTTCGGCCCACCTAATCATGCCAATTATTGATCACCCATTGCACAAGTTCTATGTTTTCCGACTTTTGCACCCACTCGCAGCATTCTAGGGGTTGTGGGTAATTTATAGAGGTCAATTGATCAACAAACCCACACATCTTTGGGATGTGAGGAGAAATGGGAGCACACCGAGGAAACCCAGGGAGAACATGCAAACTCTACACAGACAGCACTCGAGGTTGGGATCAAACCCGGGTGTCTAGCGCTGTGAGGCAGCGGCTCTGCCATCTGCACCACTGTGTTTACTACAAACTTATTTTCTTCTCTTCCAAGGTCGACCAAGAGTCTTTGATTTGAAAATCTAACTCTTCTTTTCACAGATGCTGGCTGACTAGATGAGAGTTTCTGCTTTTAATTTTGCATTCATATCTTTTGCTGTACCTCGTATCTCTTATCTAAAGAAATAGAAGCACAGTAGCTTCGACCCACCATGTCCGCGCCGACCAGCGTTCACCCTATATGCGAGCTCTATCCTACACACTGGGAACAATTTACAATTAACAGAAGCCGATTAACCCACAAACTTGCATGTCTTTGGAGTGTGGGAGGAAACCGGAGCACCCAGTGAAAACCCACGTGGTCACAGGGAAGAATGTACAAACTCCGTACCGACAGCACTGGGGACTTCAACCTCGGTGAAATATTTTTTTCTCCCAATTTTCAGAAGGTGACAGCTGGTGAATTAACTGTATCTGTCACATCATTAGTCAAGAATCAAGTCGAGAAACAAAAGTGTTTAGTTGTCATATGTACCGGGATATGTACTTGTAGCCAAAGTCTGTACTGCATCCTATACAAGGTCTAAAGCAGCTCTCTGCTGAGGGAAGGTTCGATGATGCTTCATCATTTCTTATCTTCGGACAAGGGAACCGGTAAGGCAGTAGCTCTACCTCTACGTAGCTCTACCGCTACGCCACCGTGCGTGCCGCCACGTATATTTTTTTGTTTTTGCCCCTTTTTGGGGGCTTTAGAAGTCACTGGGAGGTCAGCATCTATTGTCAGTCCCAAGTATCCTTGTTATTGTTCTATAATCGAGACCCAACAGCAGAGAGGAATGGCGATGTATTTTCAAACCGAGATGATTTGTGACTTGAAGTTGGTCTTGTGCACGGTGGTGTTTCTACATGGTGGAGATGGGTTTGGAAACTGCTGTCAAGGAGAGCTGTCATAGTGCACTCCGTAGATGGTTCAAAGTTATGGTGTGCTTGTGTCACATATAACTGTAGAGTATGAAGAAGGGTCTTGACCCGAAACATCACCTATTCCTTTCCTTTTCTCCAGAGATGCTGTCTGACCGCTGAGTTACTACGGCATTTTGTGTCTATCTTCGGTGTAAACCTGCATCTGCGGTTCCTTCCTACACATTGTTTTTAAAAGATGTTTAACAGATCACCAGGTATTAGATGTGACAACAATGAAAAGCTAATGGATTAAGGCGGCACGGTAGCGCAGCGGTAGAGTTGCTGCTTTACAGCGAATGCAGCGCCGGAGACTCAGGTTCGATCCTGACTATGGGTGCTGTACTGTACGGAGTTTGTACGCTCTCCCCGTGACCTGCGTGGGTTTTCTCCGAGATCTTCGGTTTCCACCCACACTCCAAAAACGTACAGGTATGTAGGTTAATTGACTGGGTAAATGTAAAAATTGTCCCTAGTGTGTGTAGGATAGTGTTAGTGTGCGGGGATCGCTGGGCGGCGCGGACTTGGTGGGCCGAAAAGGCCTGTTTCCGTGCTGTATCTGAAATATGAAATAATATGAAATAAAGTGGGTCAGTAGAAGCATTGATACAATATTGATTGAAGGATAGTGAGTAGATGGTTGTTGATGAGATGAAATAAACATTTCATTGGTTAATGCTTCAAACTGGTTAAATTGAACGAATGGTTTAAAGATTGGTTGGCTGCAGTGTCGATGGACATTATTTGAGTTATGTAGACTTACCGATGATGAACTTAAAATCAGTTTTATTGATTTATTCCTGGGGAATTGCTTTTTTCCATAAGATTTTAATTGAGTCAATTCCTCTGAGATCCCTTCATACGAACCCAAGCAGAATAATATTTTTTTTAAGCAGTTTAATTGAATTCTGTGAAATGAGAACATATGGAAACATATAAACAGAGTTATGTAACAGTTAAAACTACATTTGTCTTAATGAATAGGAGTGTCACTTGCTTCACCTAAATGCACTATCAATATATATAACATATAACATATAACATATAACAACTACAGCATGGAAACAGGCCTGTCCGGCCCTACCAGTCCACGCCGACCATTCTCCCTGACCTAGTCTCATCTACCTGCACTCAGACCATAACCCTCCAATCCCCTCCTATCCATATACCTATCCAATTTACTCTTAAATAATAAAATCGAGCCAGCCTCCACCACTTCCACCGGAAGCCCATTCCATACAGCCACAACCCTCTGAGTAAAGAAGTTCCCCCTCATGTTACCCCTAAACCTTTGTCCCTCAATTCTG
The DNA here is from genome assembly GCF_053455715.1 of Rhinoraja longicauda. Classification (NCBI taxonomy): domain Eukaryota; kingdom Metazoa; phylum Chordata; class Chondrichthyes; order Rajiformes; family Arhynchobatidae; genus Rhinoraja; species Rhinoraja longicauda. The sequence continues at coordinate 130,919 of NW_027601474.1, forward strand.
AAGCTATGTCCCCTTGTTGGAATCTTCCCCACTCTCAAAGGGAAAAGCCTACCCACGTCAACTCTGTCCGTTCCTCTCAAAATTTTAAAAACCTCTATCAAGTCCCCCCTCAACCTTCTACGCTCCAAAGAATAAAGACCCAACCTGTTCAACCTCTCTCTGTAGCCTAAGTGCTGAAACCCAGGCAACATTCTAGTAAATCTCCTCTGTACCCTCTCCATTTTGTCGACATCCTTCCTATAATTTGGCGACCAGAACTGCACACCATACTCCAGATTTGGCCTCACCAATGCCCTGTACAATTTCAACATTACATCCCAACTTCTATACTCGATGCTCTGATTTATAAAGGCAAGCATACCAAACGCCTTCTTCACCACCCTATCCACATGAGATTCCACCTTCAGGGAACAATGCACAGTTATTCCCAGATCCCTCTGTTCCACTGCATTCCTCAATTCCCTACCATTTACCCTGTATGTCCTATTTTGATTTGTCCTACCAAAATGCAGCACCTCACACTTATCAGCATTAAAGTCCATCTGCCATCTTTCAGCCCACCCTTCCAAAAGGCCCAAGTCTCTCTGTAGACTTTGAAAATCTACCTCACTATCAACTACTCCACCTATCTTAGTATCATCTGCATATTTACTAATCCAATTTGCCACACCATCATCCAGATCATTAATGTAAATGACAAACAACAGTGGACCCAACACAGATCCTTGGGGCACTCCACTAGACACTGGCCTCCAACCTGACATACAATTGTCAACCGTTACCCTCTGGTATCTCCCATTCAGCCATTGTTGAATCCATCTTGCAACCTCACTATTAATACCCAACGATTTAACCTTCTTAATCAACCTTCCATGTGGAACCTTGTCAAATGCCTTACTGAAGTCCATATAGACAACATCCACAGCCTTGCCCTTCTCAATTTCCCTGGTAACCTCTTCAAAAAATTCAAGAAGATTAGTCAAACATGACCTTCCAGGCACAAATCCATGTTGACTGTTTCTAATCAGGCCTTGATTATCCAAATAATTATATATATTGTCCCTAATTATATATATTGTTCCATTAATTTTCCCACCACAGACATCAAACTAATAGGTCTATAATTGCTAGGTTTACTTTTAGAACCTTTTTTAAACAAAGGCACAACATGCGCAATGCGCCAATCTTCCGGCACCATCCCTGTTTCTAATGACGTTTGAAATATTTCCGTCATAGCCCCTGCTATTTCTGCACTAACTTCCCTCAATGTCCTAGGGAATATCCTATCAGGACCTGGAGACTTATCCACTTTTATATTCTTCAAAAGTGTCCGTACCTCCTCTTCTTTAATCCTCCTAATTTCCATCACTACTCTACTTGTTTCGCTTACCTCACATAATTCAATATCCTTCTCCTCGGTAAATACCGAAGAAAAGAAATTGTTTAATATCTCCCCCATTTCTTCCGGCTCAGCACATAGCTGTCCACTCTGACTCTCTAATGGACCAATTTTATCCCTCACTATCCTTTTGCTATTGACATATCTGTAGAACCCCTTGGGGTTGCCAAAGCAGCCTCATATCTTTTTTTCGCTTTTCTAATTTCCTTTTTAAGATTCCTTTTACATTCTTTATATTCCTCAAGAACCTCATTTACTCCCTGCCGCTTATATTTATTGTATATCTCCCTCTTTTTCCGAACCAAGTGTCCAATTTCCCTGGAAAACCATGGCTCTTTCAAATTATTATTCTTTCCTTTCCACCGAACAGGGACATAAAGACTCTGTACTCTCAAAATTTCACCTTTAAATATCCTCCATTTCTCTATTATATCCTTTTCATAAAACAACAATTTCCATTTCACTCCTTTTAAATCCTTTCTCATCTCCTCAAAATTAGCCTTTCTCCAATCCAAAATCTCAACCCTTGGTCCAGATTTGACCTTCTCCATAATGATATTGAAACTAATGGCATTATGATCACTAGACCCAAAGTGCTCCTCAACACATACCTCCATCACCTGACCCATCTCATTTCCTAACAGGAGGTCCAACACTGCCCCTTCTCTGGTAGGCACCTCTACGTATTGCTGCAAAAAACTATCCTGCACACATTTTACAAACTCCAAACCATCCAGCCCTTTAACAGAATGTGATTCCCAGTCTATATACGGAAAATTGAAATCACCCACAATCACCACTCTGTGCTTACTACTAATATCTGCTATCTCCTTACATATTTGCTCTTCCAATTCTCGTTCCCTATTTGGCGGTCTATAATACACCCCTATAAGTGTTGCTAAACCTTTCTCATTTCTGAGTTCCACCCAAACAGCCTCCTTAATCGAGCCTTCTAGTCTGTCCTGCCAAAGCACTGCTGTGATATCCTCCCTGACAAGCAATGCAACACCCCCACCTCTTGCCCCTCCGATTCTATCACATCTGAAACAATGAAATCCTGGAATATTTAATTGCCAATCGCAACCCTCCTGCAACCATGTTTCACTGATCGCCACAACATCATACTTCCAGATGTCAATCCAGGCTCTAAGCTCATCCACCTTTCTTACAATGCTCCTAGCATTAAAATATACACATTTAAGGGACCCATCATTTCTTATTCTCAGTTTATTTCTTTTCCCTTCTTTCTCTCTCCACCCATCCTCACCTTTTACAGCACTATCTGTGATAACTCCCCAGCTGGTGTTACCTTCACCTGAACATTTCCAACATCAGTACAATCGTGTGATTGAAGAGGCAGGTGGCTGGTGAGCAGATAGGTTCCAGTAATCACCATATAAGATACATGCTCACCATGTCTGCCACATTCACACATTTCGCATATAGACACACACATGCACACTCTGATACATACATGCACACTCTCACACTCACACACACACGCATGCATGCACGCACACACACGCACACACGCACACAAACGCAGGGCGGCAAGGTGGCACAGTTGTATAGTTGCTGCCTTACGGCTCCAGAGACCCGGGTTCATTCCTGACTACGGGTGTTGTCTGTACGGAGTTTGTACATTCTCCGCGTGATCTGCGTGCTTTTCTCCGGGAGCTCTGGTTTCCTCCCACACGCCAAAGACATACAGGTTTGTAGGTCAATTGGCTTGGTAAGATTGTAAATTGTCCTAAGTATGTAGGATAGTGTTAGTTTGCAGGGATCGCTGGTCGGTGCAGAAGGGCCTGTATCCACGCTGTATCTCTAAACTAAACTAAACTAAACATGCACACGCGCACACACATACACATACTTGCAAAAGCAAAGAAGCATGAGGCAACACACCACACACACATAAACATACATACACGCAAACACACACACAACAGAAATTAGAACTATATTCTTGGTGAATGAGAGGTGGTCTAATTGAAATGTATAAAATCCGAAGGAGATATGACAGAGAAAAGGTTGAGATGTTTCTCCTAGTGAGAGAATATCAAAAAAACATGGTTACAAGATTAGGGAATGGTCATTTGAAACAGACTTCTTCTCGTAGAAGAAGTATTGAATGTCTGTAATTACCCCGGAAGGTCGAGGAGGCTGGACCATTTAAAGGGTCACGGAGGAGGGTCATTTAAAGAGTAAGTAGATAGATTTTTCAGAGAACAGGGAACTAAGGACCATGGGATCTGATGCAGAAGAGGAGTAGATAGGGGACTCCTGGCGAAGATCCGGGATGCAACACAACATGGATGGGAGTAGCTCCATCCATGACTGCAAGAAATTAAAGAGAATTGTGGACGCAGCCCAGACCATCAACAAAGCAACCTCCCTTCCGTTGACTCCATTTACACCTCACACTGCCTCGGCATAGCCACCAGCATAATCAAGGATGAGTCTCACCCCGGCTGTTCCATTTTCTCCCCTCTCCCATCAGGCAAAAGCTATAGAAGTGTGAAAACGCACACCTCCAGATTCAGGGACAGTTTCTTCCCAGCTGTTGTCAGGCAACTGAACCATCCTACCAAGATCTAGAAAGAAATGCTGAGCTACTATCTACCTCATTGGAGAATCTTAGACTATCTTTGATCGGACTTTATAGGACTTTAACTTCCACTAAACGTTATACGTGTTATTCCCTTTATCATGTATCTGTACACTGTGGATGGCTCGATTGCAATCAAGTATTGGCTTTCCGCTGACTGGTTAGCATGGAACAAAGGCATTTCACTGTAGCTCAGTACATGGGACAATAAACTATACTCATATCAAGATCAGCTATGATCATGTTGAATGGCAGGACAGGTTTGAGGGACTGAATGTCCTGATACAATCATTGAGGTTAAATTTCCTCTTCGACTCGACCATTGAGGCCATCATTTTGGATATGAGTCAGGTATGATCCTGCAAGTAGTTGTATGAGAATCTGCCATTTTAAGATTGGCAGAGTCTGAATATCTCGAGAATCATAGAGTGATACAGCATGGAAACAGGTCCTTCAGCCCAACTTGCCCACACTGGCCAACATATCCCAGCTACACTAGTCCCACCTGTCCATGTTTGGCTCATGTCCCTCCAAACCTGTCCTATCCATGTATCTGTCTAACTGTTTCTTAAATGTTGGGATAGTCCCTGCATGAACTACCTCCTCTGGCAGCTTATTTCATACACCCACCACTCTTTGTGTGAAAAAGGTACCCCTCAGATTCCTATTAAATCTTTTCCCCTTCACGCTAAACTTATGTCCTCTGGTCCTCGATTCACCTACTCTGACCCTGATACTCCTTTAACTTGGAGAAAGTGAAAGGAGTCGAAAGAGAAGTTGTTGAGGGTGAGGACAAGTTCTGTTAGGCGGAGGAGAGTGTTACTAGAGGGAAATTGGTTGTGTCTCTGTTCAAGGAAGAAACAGAGGGCCTTCACTCTGCATCTTCCTGTTACTCCACCTATTATACTGGAGTTTGACCCTTTGTACTTATGTGTGGTATTATCTGATCTGATTGGATAGCATGCAAAAATCAAGGCTTTTCACTGTACCTCAGTACACATGACAAAAATAAACCTAAATGTAAACTTATTATTTCTCCACCCCACCCTCCAGGGTAATGGGAACATTTTGACTACATTAACACAGGCTGACCCAAGGATCTAAAATAGATCCTTTTTGCAATGTGTCATAGAGTGCCTTACTCCAAGTGTATTCATCATTTGTGTGATGAATAATTTACACTTTGGATTTATTTAAACAAGCTGCAAAATGCATGATAAATTTGTTTAGTTTAGTTTAGTTTAGAGATACAGTGCGGAAACAGGCCCTTCGGCCCACCGAGTCTGCACCGACCAGCGATTCCCGCATTCTAACATTATCCTAGGGACAATTTACATTCATACCAAGCCAATTAACCTACAAACTTGTACGTCTTTGGAGTGTGGGAGGAAACCGAAGATCTCGGAGAAAACCTATGCGGGTCACCGGAGGAACATACAAACTCCGTACAGGCAGTACCCGTAGTCAGAAAGGAACCCGGGTCTCTGACACTGTAAAGCAGTAGCTCTATCGCTATGACACTATGTCCCTCCTAACAACAACATTGTTATGTGCTTCTACATTCTCTGATCAGAATTCTTCTTCAGACATAAATGTTTTCACTTTATTTCAGACAGCAAAATGGAATTGATTCAAATAAAGAAATACTTGATAGCTTGTTTCCTTTGTATTGAATTCATTGCTCCGTTTGGTTTCCTTTTAAAACAAAGATCAAGCAACTCTGAAATGAAATGGTAGAGAAAATTGTTTTTTAGTATTTTCGAAAGTAATTTGTGCCCCATTTGTTTTCATTTCTGCACATTTGTCTCCCCTGTAAAGCAGTGGTTAAATGGTTCAACAACTCTGAAGAAGAAACAGTTCTAAGATGATTAGCAGGAGAGCTTCCTACCGACTGCAATATCGGCCAGGTCCAAGGAGTTGCAATTTATTAAGCAAGGGAACATGAGTACTCAGTTAGTCAAGGGAAAGGTGCTGTTTAGCATTTAAACAAAAATACAGCGTGGAATTCTCTGCCACAGAAGGCAGTGGAGGCCAATTCACTGGAGTTAGATTTAACTCTTAGGGCGAAAGGAATCAAGGGATATGGGGAAATAGCAGGGGTACTGAATTTAGATGATCAGCCATGATCATATTGAATGGCGGTGCTGACTCAAAGGGCTGGGTGGCCTACTCCTGCACATATTTTTCTATGTTTCTATGTTAAGTTAAGAAGAAATTTGCATTTATTTTGTTGTGAACCAAATGCAAAAATAACAAAGAAAGGCATGGTTCAATTCAGGTAACAAATTCAGCATATCTGTACAGGGAACAGGAAAGAAATAAAGTGCTTCTTGGTTTCAAAGACATTGTCTTTGGAGGCCAGGTGCCTCTTTCATTTACTATGCTTCAGTTAAGATCTCTGAAAGGATTTCTGGAGTGTAACGCATGTTGAGATTTGTCGCAGGGTGTTTAACTTACAAACAAAAAGTATCTTGATGGGGTAAAAGGGCAGGAAGAGGCAGGTGCAGCACAAACCATTCTTAGCGTTAGAAGAAGTTGGCCTGTAATATATTTTGGATCGATATGAAACTGCTGCGAGTAAATAGGTAACTATGAAAATATAGCTGGATATTTGCATGAGAGCACAAAAAGCAAATGAATGGGTGTGGATAGGTAGCTTCTGATACACCCAATGGAAGGCTACAAGTAACTCGAGCTTTGAACAACATAGAACAGTACAGCACAGGAACAGGCCCTTCAGCCCACAATGTCCAATCTGACTATAATGCTAAGTTAAACTAATCGCCTCTGTGTGCACATGATCCATATCGCTCCATTCCCTGTATCCATGTGCCTATCTAAAAGCCTCTTAAATGCTCCTAATATGTTTCCCTCCACTACCACCCCTTTGAGAACAGTGGACCCAATGTAGGATTCGGAGTTGGCAGGTGAGACATCTTTAAAGTTGACCATGTTCTTAAGAAAGAATAGAGAATTCTTGACTGTGAATAGAGTGAATGCATAAAAAATTAAGGAAATTACACTACACATTTGGTAGAAACATTCCAAAGCAAATAGTTAACACAAATAAAGCAATGGGGAGAGACAAGTATTGTGTGATTTGGACCGATCTTTGAAAAACCAAGTACAAAGACTATGGGTGAAATGGCCTCTTTCCATTCTGTTTCATTCTAAGTTCATATAATGATATGAATTGAGGATTTCTATGTTATGACCAGCCAGAGGATACAACACAGACCTACATTATGTTTTGCATGTGGTCAGAGATATATTAATGTATACAAAATATGGCTTCATCTTGATACAGGCTATGAATGAGATTTCTGTGAACAAAGCATATTAATAACATAGAAACATAGAAAATAGGTGCAGGAGTAGGCCATTCGGCCCTTCGAGCCTGCACCGCCATTCAATATGATCATGGCTGATCATCCAGCTCAGTAACCTGTACCTGCCTTCTCTCCATACCCCCTGATCCCTTTAGCCACAAGGGCCACATCTAACTCCCTCTTAAATATAGCCAATGAACTGGCCTCAACTACCTTCTGTGGCAGAGAATTCCACATACTCACCACTCTGTGTGAAGAAATGTTTTCTCATCTCGGTCCTAAAAGACTTCCCCCTTATCCTTAAGCTGTGACCCCTGGTTCTGGACTCCCCCAACATCGGGAACAATCTTCCCGCATCTAGCCTCTCCAACCCCTTAAGAATTTTATATGTTTCTATAAGATCCCCCCTCAGTCTTCTAAATTCCAGCGAGTACAAGCCTAGTCTATCCAGTCTTTCTTCATATGAAAGTCCCGCCATCCCAAGGATCAATCTGGTGAACCTTCTCTGTACTCCCTCTAAGGCAAGAACGTCTTTCCTCAGATTAGGAGACCAAAACTGCACACAATACTCCGGGTGCGGTCTCACCAATGCCCTGTACAACTGCAGTAGAACCTCCCTGCTCCTAAACTCAAATCCTCTTGCTATGAATGCCAACATACCATTCGCTTTCTTCACTGCCTGCTGCACCTGCACGCTTGCTTTCAATGACTGGTGCACTATGACACCCAGGTCACGTTGCATCTCCCCTTCTCCTAATCGGTCACCATTCAGGTAATACTCTGCTTTCCTGTTCTTGCCGCCAAAGTGGATAACCTCACATTTATCCACATTATATTGCATCTGCCATGCATTTGCCCACTCGCCTAATCTATCCAAGTCACTCTGCAGCCTCCTAGCATCCTCCTCGCAGCTAACACTGCCACCCAGCTTCGTGTCATCCGCAAACTTAGAGATGTTGCATTCAATTCCCTCGTCCAAATCATTAACATACACTGTAAATAACTGAGCCTTGCGGTACCCCACTAGTCACTGCCTGCCATTCCGAAAAGGACCCGTTTATTCCTACTCTTTGCTTCCTGTCCGCCAACCAATTTTCTATCCACCTCAACACTGAACCCTCAATACCGTGTGCTTTAAGTTTGTACACCAATCTCCTATGTGGGACCTTGTCGAAGGCCTTCTGAAAGTCCAGATACAACACATCGACTGGTTCTCCCTTATCCACTCTACTAGTTACATCCTCGAAAAATTCTATAAAATTCGTCAGACATGATTTGCCTTTTGTAAATCCATGCTGACTTTGTCCGATGATTTCACCACTTTCCAAACAAGAGTTTCCATTACATTTGGAACCAAATGCAAATACACTGGCCTTTTGCAGCATTTAACAATGAACGATTGTCCTTGTCTGGCAGTGTCAGCCCCCAGTATTGCATAGACTTGCAACAATCTGATAAAATCAAGGCATGTTAGCTCAGTTACAAGTTCTATTTTCTGCTTCTTCCGGCATGTTGGATGAGAACGTACAACACATGATTAGTAAGTTTTCCAAATACACTAAAGAGAGTGGTATTGCAGATAGTGAAGGTGGTTTTCAAAAATTGCCGCAGGATCTTGATTGACTGGGCTGAGGAATAGTCGATAGAATTTAATACAGAGAAGAGCAAGGTGTTGCATTTTGGGAAATCAAACCAGGGCAGGATCTACACTGTGAATGTCAGGGTTCCTTGGAGCGTTGTAGAGCAGAGGGATCTGGGAGTGCAAGTACATGGTTCCTTGAAAGTGACATCACAGGTAGATAGGGTCATCAAGAAGGCTTTTGACACATTGTCCTCATCAGTCAGACTATTGAGTATAGAACTTGGGATATAATGTTACAGTTGTGCAGGACTTGGTGAGGCCACATATGGAGTACTGTGTTCAGTTTTGGTCATTATATGAAAGATGTTGTTAAGCTGAAAATAGTTCAGAGAAGATTCATGAGGATGTTGCCAGGACTTGAGGACCTGGGCTATGGGGAGAGGTTGACCATTCCTTGGAGTGTTGACCTTTATTCCTTGGAGTGCAGGAGGATGAGGGGGGATGTTGTAGAGGTATATGAGACCATGAGAGGAATAGATAAGGAATGAAAGGATTCAAAGTGCTTTGAGTTCCTCATGCTGTTAAAAATACTGACCATCACATATGTTTAAATTGCCATCGCAACATCTATCTGTAGAGACAAGAGAAAGAATAGCAGTTAGGGATTTGCTGCATTCCGATGAAGGCTTCGAACTTTGTACTTCCAAGGCTTGCTTATCAAAGACCACAGCAGCATCGCGATCAGCTGGGTAAGAGGGCTGAGGAACGGTTGATGGAATTTGATGCAGATAGGTATGAGGTGTTCCATTTTGGGAATTCAAACTAAGGCAGGATCTTCCAGTGAATGTTAGGGTCCTGGGGATTGTTGTAGAGCAGAGGGATCTCAGGATGTAGGTATATAATTCCTTGAAAGAGGTGTCACAGGAAGATAAAGGTGATCAAGATGGCTCAGTACATTGGCCTTCATCATTTAGGGTATTGTGTATAGAAGTTGGGATGTTATGTTACAGTTGTACAATACGTTGTTAGCCCATGTTTGGAGTATTGTATTCAGTTTAGGCCACCCTGTTAGCATAAGGATGTCAGTAAGTTGGTAAAAGTGCAGAGAAAATTTACGAGGATGTTGCCAGGACTTGAGGGCTTGAGCTATAGGGAGGGGTTGTGCAGTCTAGGAAGTTATTGCTTGGTTGAGGGGTAATGTTATAGAGGTTATAAAATTATGAGGGGGATAGATTGGGCGAATGCACAGAGTATTTACTCATAATAGGGGAATCAAGAACTAGGGGACAGACACAAAGTACTGGGGTAACTCAGCAGGACAGGCAACATTTTTCGAGAGAAGGAATGGGTGACGATTCGGGTCGAGACCCTGCTTGAGACTGAGAGTCAGGAGAAAGGTAAACGAGTGATATAGATGGTGATGTAGAGAGATATAGAACAAATGAATGAAAGATATGAAAAAAAAGTAATGATGACAAAGGAAATAGGCTGTTAGCTGTTTGCTAGGTGAGAACAAGAAGCTGGTGCGACTTGGGTGGGGGATGGACGGAGAGAGAAGGAATGCAGAGGTTACTTGATGTTAGAGAAATCAATATTCATACCACTGGGTTGTAAGCTGCCCAAGTGAAATATGAGATGCTGTTCCTCCGATTTGCAGAACTTGGGGATATATTTTTAAGGTGAGAGGGGAAACGTTTAATAGGGACCTGAAGAGCATTTTGTTCACCTAAAGGGTGGTGAGTACATGAAATTAGTCGCCAAAAGAGATAGTTGTGGCATGGACTATAACAACATTGAAAGGATTTTGGACAGGTACATGGATAGGAAAGGTTTAGAGGGATGTGGGCCAAATATGGGCAGGTGTGGATAGTCAGATGGGGCATCTTTGTCAGCGTGGGCAGGTTGGGCCAAAGGACCTGTTTCTCTGCTGTACGACTATGGCTTGTAAATGCTCAGTTGCTACTTAGGTTCGATGTCCAACTCAATAGGATTTTACATCTCAGCAATACGTGCACATTGGGAGTGTAGGCGAATGCTGGCGTTGAGGTAGAATGTCACCAATAATCTTAATGACTGGGAGAACAGGCACGAAAGAAGGAGTAAGCTTCCTCTGTTCCTCATACATTTGTGCATTTTCTATTCTGCACAGCAATATCCACCTATGCTGAAGCAGTACTGAAGCACACTCATTGATGATTCATTATTTCAAACGTTAACCACATCCAGCATCAGTGCGAGAGTCTAGAATTAGAGGTCAAGGCCTCAGAATTAAAGGTCGTTCTTTTAGGAAGGAGATGAGGAGAAATTTCTTTAGTCAGAGGGTGGTGAATCTGTGGAATTCTTTGCCACAGAAGGCTGCAGAGGCCAAGTCAGTGGACATTTTTAAGGCAGAAATGGATTCTTGATTAGTACAGGTGTCAGAGGTAATGGGGAGAAAGCAGGAGAACGGGATTAGGAGGGAGAGATAGATTAGCTATGATTGAATGGCGGAGTAGACTTGATGAACCGAATGGCCTAATGCTAGTGGAGAGAGGTTGGTGGTCTTGCTAATCCTTTTCTTCTCCCTATCACAGACATCTCCCCTGTTCTCTATAGCCTTGCGTCTTTGGAACATATTTGGGTACAGTGGTAGTGCATTTTGTAGTCATGGATTCACACAGCATGAAAACAGGCCTTTCAGCCCAACTCATTCATGCCAGCAAGCTAGGCTCATTTGACCACATTTGGCCTATCTCCCATTAAACTTTCCTATCCATACACCTGTCAATTGTTAGATGTTTTATGTAATCTTCTTCAACCACTTCTTCTGGCAGCTCAATCCATAAATCCACTACCCTCAATGCGAAACAGTTACCCTTCTGGATCCTATTAGCTATTTTCCATCTCATCTCAAACCTATGCCCACTAGTTCTTGATTTCATAACCTGGGAAAAAGACTTTGTACATTCACCCTATCTATTCCCCTCATTAATTTACACAGCACTATAATATCATCCCTCAGTCTCCTGCAGCCCCTATCCTGCCCAACTTCTCCCTGTAGCCTAGTGTTGGCAACATCCTTGTAATTCTTCCCTGAACTCTTACCAACTTAATTGCATCTTTCCTTAACATTACGGGCGGGCAAAACTGAAGGCAATACGCCGAAGCAGCCTTAACAACACTCGCATACGTCCCAATTTCTGTACGCTATTCCTTGACTGATGAAGGCCAGCATACCCAGGATCAGGATGTGAAGGTCCTGCCCTGGTTTCACATCCCAAAGTGCAACACCTCACACTTATCTGAATTAAATTCCATGAGCCACTCCTCGGTCCACTTGCCAGGATCTGCAGCCCTGTGCTTTTTGGTCTAGATCTGAAGTTGGAGAGAAGGAGAGAAGTCCTTGGCATGGTTGGAGCAGTGATTGCCATCGCTGGTCATGGTAAAGTGATAGTGGGAGGAGATTGCTCATGAGGCCAGTGGTGGAGTAAAGCACTGAGTACAGGGCAGGGCAGGAAAGGCTCAGTCATCTCACATTCATGGTCACAGTTAACAAGCCCATTGTAGGGTTCCACCTTCTAACCAGGCCACCACAATGGTTTTCTGCACCATACAAAATAATGCTAGAGATAGGAACTTGACAAATCTGAATGTCATTTCCCCAAGATTGCAATAGCTTCCAAAATATCACATTCTGATTTACTCTGTAAAACATGTAGCTGAGAAAATAGACATATAATTGTAATATTTCCAAGCCATACTGAATATGAGTATACGTAATTATCATTGCATTGGTTAATAAAGGAACGGGTTTGAAAGAGAATTAAGTTCCTTATGTTGTTAAAACTTACTGACCTTTGCACTTTTCTAATCTTTTTCTGTAACAATTCTCTGTAGAGACAAAAAGATTGACCCACTGTCAGGGAAGTTCTGTAGTCGAGCAATCCTTGGGATTTTGGACTTTCAAAACTTGTGAATGTTGAGTTCCTTCATAAATTCACTGCACCAATCACTAGGATTTTAGATTTCACCAGTGCCGGGATTAATGTGGAGAGAAGATAAAAGCTTGTATTGATGCAGAACATTAACAATGATCTCTGTGACTGGAGCAGCAGGCTCTCAGAGAGGAGTAGGCATCTTTTGCTTCTAATTGTCATTTTTCCCCATTTTTGGTGCGGTACAATAAATATCCACCAACATAGAAGCAATCCACTCAAGGGTGGGTATGGCACTGTTTTAAACCACTTCCAACATCATTGTGGATGATCCATGGAGTCACAGATTCATTGAGTCAAACAGTCATAGAACTATAGAGCACATACTGTATATCAGTCAGGCCCAACTCATATATGTCTGCCAAGCTTTTTAATCCAGTTCCAATTGACTGAGCTTGCTCCATTTTCCTCCAAACATTTCTATCCATACACGTGTCTCAGTCTCTTCTAAATGTTGTAAATGTACTTGTCTTTACCTCTTCCTCTGGCAGCTTGTTCCACATGTGCTCCTGTGTGAAAGAGATGGCCATTGGGGACCTTTTAACTTTTTTTTTCTGCCACCTTAAACCTGGTCACACTAATCTAAGATAGACACAAAGTGCTGGAGAAACTCAGCAAGTCAGGCAGCAACTCTGGAGAAAAGGAATAGGTAATGTTTCAGGTCAGAATCCTTCAGACGACAGTATAAACCAGCATCTGTAGTTCCTTTCTACGCACTAATTTTAGACTCCCCTATATTGGGAAAAGACTGTGACTATTCATCTTATATCATTTTATATCCCTCTGTAAGGTTAGCTAAGAGCCTTCTAGCTTTAGTGAAAATTGACCCAGTCTATCCAGCCTCTCCTTAAAACTCGAACCTTGAAGGTCCAGAAACATCCTTGTCCCCTTTCAAGTTTAATGATATCCTTTGAATAACAGAGTGACCAGAACCATACACAATACTCCAAGTGTGATCATACCAATGTCTTGTGCAGCTGTTACATAATGTCCAAACTCATGAACTCAATACCCTGACCGATGAAGGCAAGCATGTCAAATGCCTTCTTCACCTCCTGTAGACCTGTGACACCAGCGTCATGAAACTATGTACCAGCACTTCTAGATCTCTGTGGTATTCAACATTGCGCATTGCCCTACCATTTACTGTATGTCCGGCCCTTGTTTGTCTTGCATTTATCTGTATGAAACACCATCTGCCATTCCTCAGCCTATTGGCCCAGTTGATGAAGATCCCATTGTAATCGTACAAATCACTATTTCACTGTCCACGATGCTACTGATTTTAGTGTTATCCACAAACTTACTAACCATGCCACCTACATTCATATTCATATTGTTAATATTGATAATAATGCACAACAGTGGACCAAGCTCAAATATCTTGGTTCACAATCCTCCTATCTAAAAAGGATTAGTTTAGTTTAATTCAGTTTAGAGATATAGCACAGAAATAGGCCCTTTGGCCCACCGACTCCACTCCGACCACCAATCCCTGCACACTGGCCCTATCCTACACACTAGGGACAATTTACAATTTTACAAAGTTAATTAACCTACAAACCCGTATGTATTTGGAATGTGGGAGGAAACCCGAGATCACGGGGCAAACCTGTGCTGGTTATGGGGAGGACGTACAAACTCCGTACAGACAGCACCTGTAGTCAGGATCGAACCCGGGTCTCTGGCGCAGTGAGGCAGCCAGTCTACCTCTGTGCTATAGTGCTGCCTATCATGAACCTCTGTTTCCTACCCTTTAGCCAATGAAGTTCATATAATTCATCTGACAGGCACAGGTCTGTCACTGTATCACACTGAACAGTACTGGTGGGCAATCTGTCCTTGTATAACACTTGTGCACTGTGCTGGTCGGAACAAGTCCATGTTTAAAACTGTCTAATATAATGGGTGCAGTCATGAAATGTTTAAAGGGTGGGCACAGGTTAGAATTTGCTCAACACAGATACAGAGGACTGATGGATATAGGTCTGGCTCCAGATGGTGATGTGTGCACCACCATCACTGTATACCACTGGGAACTGTTCTGGGAAACTGATTAGAAATCAAACCAGTTATCAAGCCAGTCAATCCAGAGACCTGAATACAGATCCAGACAGGCAAATTCAGACTCCGTACAGACAGCACTCATAGTCAGGATGAACCTGGGTCTTTGACGCTGTAAGTCAACAA